>NC_142049.1:40008290-40310498 GCF_982192425.1 Myodes glareolus
ATGGCTAGATCAGGTCCAGCTGATACCTGGAATCTAGCCAGGAGCCTGTCTGCTAAAAACCCAGCTGAGAAAATTTTTATTTGCTGTGTTTGCCTCTGATTGGAGGAGTGTGTTCCTTCTCAGTGAGAATTAATTCTTTTAGAACCAATCAGAGGAGAGAGCTCAAATGTCATCATAGAAAGCAGAAAAAAAGCCTGCAGTAACCAAGGTGATTTCCCCCAGAGCTATTGAATCATCTGTCCCTCCCTCCTCACTGTCTGATGCAACAGGAACAGGGAAAGTGAAAGGGAAAGATAGGAAAAAGACATATTTACCTGAGCCCTAGCTAGAATTAACAATGGGATCAGGAAGAAGACTAATGTAAGGAAGTTTTCAATGTATTCTGAAAGAGGGCACCACTTGAGACAAACATCAGGCAGCCCTGCTATACTTGTTAATGCTCCTGGAAGGTTTGCCCCTTTCTTAGGAAATACAAAGGAGGGGTGGTTGGAAAATGGAAAGGAGGTGGAATAAGGTCCTGGGAGGATAGGAGGGAGGGAAGGCAAGAGCCACCATGTAAATAAATAAGTACATATTTAAAAAAAATAACAATAGTCAAATTCAGCCAATAGTGTCATGGACTACTCATGTTTCTTGATGCTTGAGAGTAGACACTTGGTATCTAGTAGAAAACCTCTCTTTCTGTCAACATTTCTGATTGTGACTCTTGGCTGCCAAGTGCAACTTGTTGCTGAATCATAATTTCTTGTATCAATTTACAAAAAGATATGATTGTATGCTAAATTTTATTACTTTTTAATGTATTTAATATTCTAGAGTGACTTTCAAATCTTCTGGAATTAAAAAAGAAATGATGTTGCTGCTTTGGTGGATGTCTGTAGAATTTTACCATCATGGTTTTGTTTCCTATGCTCATAATTGTAGCTACCAAAGTTTCTTCCCTTCTCTCCTGGCCATTCGCAGGGCCATGTGACCTCCGGCCTCCTGGAGACTCTGCACTAGCTCTGGCTTGAGGGGATAACCTAGCTAGAACCTGGTTCTCTTTGTTATGGTGATTCCACTTGTATTCAAGGTCTTAGCAGTGTGCCAATAGCCTGCCTGCCCTAGCTGACCCTGCCCGAGGCGCCAGGAAGGCTTTAATCTTCCCTACTGCTCCTGGTTGGGAGGAGGCCTTGCATTTTCAGTCCTTCTAGCCCACTGGTATAAAAACCTGACTTGAGTTTAATAAAGTTGCCATTTACTCTTGTAGATGAGCCAGGTTTCTTTTGTGTGTGTCTCTTTTCCAACCCTCAGGACAATCGTCCCTTCTCGTGGGCCCGAGTTCAGGAAGCGCGCAGCCTGGGTCGGGCGTGGGTATCCATTGGAAAGTGCAGACTCTTACAGATGGCGTCCCTCGAGTGGGCTTTGAAGAAGAATTGAAGGGTCGCGTCCTGTCGTCAGTGGATCCACCACGAGAAACCCAATTGAGGTGAAGGCTCCCCCATGATCCGGAATCTGGCCAGATTTTGCAGTTTTTGTAATGTGCAGTTGTGCACGGGTGATAAGGGGGTGAACAGGTTGAATAGTTTGATTTTTAGGAATATGGGTGCTGAAAGGTCTGATCCAGAGCTGAAGGCCAATGGGCAAATCAGCTACTAAATTTCTTAAAGAGACTAGGCACCAGGATAAGATGACACTGCACTAGAGACTGCTTAGATTTTAAAATTCAGTCCCTGGCTCTCACATGCAGGGAACTTTAATCTTTGCCTAAGAGCACAGGTTGGGCGCAGTTAGCTCCTAGCGGGAATCCGTTCCCAACGCAACAGGGCTAGTCAACTGGTAACTAGCAAAGTACATAGCCGAGGACACATAAGGTGCGGACCTCGGGCTGAGAGAGGATTAAAAATATATTTGTAAGTTCTATTAAGAGTTTTTGAGTAACAAAAGAAAAGCCTCATAGAGCTTGTCTTTCAGGGAGACTAGAAAGCTCCCATGAATGTTTGAATGCGGGTCACGGGACCAACTGGGTCACTCACTGTGGCTGAGGTTCTGCAAGGTGCACTTAATACAGGAAAACAGGCAGCTGTATCGCGCAGGGAGAAGTGCAGGCAGCCGCCAGGTCCTGCCTGTGAATGGCGGGGCCATTACAGACAGGCCAAGGAGGGTAAACGCAGCGGTGTGCCAGTACACTCAGCCGCGGGTGCAAACTCGTTCGGGAGGCACATCCGCGCTCACCAGACACAGAAAGGCAGTCACACAGCTTCCTCGCCCAAGGCAGCCAGTGAGCAGCTGCAGGTACCTGGGGCAGGGCTATGCCGGTTGTGGCTGCGCCTGAGCAAACAGATAATAAGAGAGTGCTAGTTGACCGAAAAAAGCGACAATAGCAAGGCCTTGATGGTACAAAAAATAGTTAAAATCTGCCCGCCAAATCTCAGGTGACAGTTTGCAAACAGAGCGGAGGGGTCTGTGTCCCGCCCCCCGCTGTGCAGAGCAGCTTCAGCAGCTTTAAGTGGAGACTGTGATAGATTCAAAGGTTTTACAGACCCTAAAGAGGTTAGCTGAATCTTGGGATGGTTTGTTGCCTAATTTTCTGTAATCCAAACTGTGCTAGTTTGCATTTCCACCAGTGGTGGAGGAGTTTCTCTTAAGTACAAGTTATGAGCAGTATTTGATCTTAATCATGTTTAAGGGATAAGGTAGATTCAAGAGTTATTTTGATTCACATTTCTCCAATGATTAAGATGTTATTATTTGAGGATTTTTTAAATGTCTTTCAGTCATTTTAAGTTTGTCTATTGAGAGTTTTCAGTTTAGATTTATTGCATATATTTTAATTTTATTAATTGCTCTTTGGAGGACTATCCATGGAGTTCTAATATTTTTTATGTGGATTGATGACTGAAAAAGATTTCGAAATCTGTAGCCAGATATGTCGATCCTATTAATTATTTCTCTAATGTTGGCAGGAGGCAATGTGCCCCCATAAAGACAATTTTTATAATTCTGTCCAGTTATGTAAATGCTCATGTACTGGATCAGATAATTATTTTCTGCCCCTGGAAAAGTTCCAGGTGGAACTGATTCTAAAAGATGTTTTGAGGCTGACCATTCAGCCCAGTTCAAAACCTGCTATGATGGTACAGGCCAATAAAAAATAATGTTTTGAGGTTGGCTAATTCAGGCCAATATTTAGGCCGGTTGCAGTAACACAGGCCAATAAAATTTGCTCCTTGGAGACAGAGACCTACAGTTCTCTGTATGTCCAAGATCTGCTTGGTTGTAGTTTAGATCCTAAACAGCTAAGCACATTGCTCCCAGAGACTGACGAGGGGAGCCAATTTCAATGGCGCACGCAGGCAGGATTGGCCTCAACCAGCGTCTGACAAGGTCCAGGTCATGGACTGATGTACATGGTCCGGACCAGGTTTGATTTGGGGAAGAGGAGTGGTTTGCATATTTCCACAGGAGGCAGAGCTCCCGATCTGGGTCCCTAAACGTCTGGTGTGGACCGTGGATTCCTCTGTTCAAAAACCTGAGGACGAGGCGAGTTCGAGAGATCCCACGGACATGGCGGCAGAGGCGGCAGCGGAGTTGACAGATTCCTGAGAGATGATCCAGTGCCTGATTTTACCCCTTTCCTAGCTTTCTGTCACTCTGCCTGATCTGTCCCTTTCAGCCAAGGCTGCTTGGCCCCCTGAGGGGTAAACAGCTATTCCCCCTGCCCTGATAGCAGCTTTGGATGCTCAAGGCTAAAACCTTGCCAGATATGCGGAATTACCATACTATTCAAGGTATCTAAATTCACAATTGGACATTGTAGTCAATCTTTACAACTGGGTGTGGATTTTAACCTCTGCTGGTCACAGGTTAAGATTGTGCTGCTTTTTCTCGGACACCGAAATACAAAATTGCTAATTGGCTCTAATTCAGTTTAGCTAGTCACACCAGGGGTCCCATTTGCCGGTGCTGTAGCCCTACGCAAGGGCACTATGCTGAGCCAACGTTTCAGATATTGTGCAAGCACTGTCTCTTCCAGGAATGCTTATGCATGCATACGCTGGAGTGTCTTCTCCTGGCCAGTGGCTTCAGGTCCGCCATGGCCTGGCCCTAGTAGGCGTTCGCCTCGGAATGTCTTTCAGCATAAACTGGCTGAACGTGTTGGAGAATGGCATTAACCAGAGATGGGTCTAAATCACTGGGCAGACATTTCCAATCTAAGACAGGGAGCATCGGACCTGAGGCGTTATCCTAAAGACGGATCCAGATCTTTCCTGGCTACTTTCGGTGATGCCTAAGACAGGTATGTCGTCATATTTTATATATATAAAAAGGGAGACTTGTAGCTACCAAAGTTTCTTCCCTTCTCTCCTGGCGATTCGCAGGGCCATGTGACCTCTGGCCTCCTGGAGATTCTGCACTAGCTCTGGCTTGAGGGGATAACCTAGCTAGAACCTGGTTCTCTTTGTTATGGTGATTCCACTTGTATTCAAGGTCTTAGCAGTGGGCCAATAGCCTGCCTCCCCTAGCTGACCCTGCCCGAGGCGCCAGGAAGGCTTTAATATTCCCTACTGCTCCTGATTGGGAGGAGGCCTTGCATTTTCAGTCCTTCTAGCCCACTGGTATAAAAACCTGACTTGAGTTTAATAAAGTTGCCATTTACTCTTGTAGATGAGCCAGGTTTCTTTTGTGTGTGTCTCTTTTCCAACCCTCAGGACAATCGTCCCTTCTCGTGGGCCCGAGTTCAGGAAGCGCGCAGCCTGGTTCGGGCGTGGGTATCCATTGGAAAGTGCTGTCTCTTACACATAATACCGCTCCTATTTCTATGACAGGCATTAAGGGGTTAGGTAAGCAGGGGTAAGTGCAAGCTCACTGATCCTAGACTAAAAGGTGGGGAATCTGAATAAGAACAAACTAGTCTTTTTGAATGCATGTGACAGCTGTCTGACTTCAGCAGTATGTGGGGCCACTAGTAGAGCAATCAATATTTATTTTTAGTGCATGAACTGCCTCTTTGGAGCCAGTTCCCTATGAAGGAATACCTTGTTCATCCTTGATATAGGGGGAATATACTGGTCCTGCCTCAAGTGGTGTGAGAACTTTGTTGGCTCCCTTGGGAGACCTCATCCTCTCAGATGATTGGATAGTGTGTGATGGGGAGCAGATAGGGTGAGTTAGAGGACTGGTGTGTGAGGAATCAGAATTCATAAGAAAAATGAGACTTTCAGAAATGACAAACAGATAAATACATAAATAGATAAATGAGTAAATTAATACATATGAGAGAATTGTTGTTCTAAGAATCTTCTCGGAAATACCCAATTACCATGTAATGTCACACAGTGTCAGATAAATGAAAAATGATTTTAGTATCGTATCTAATTCAGAAGAGATATTCTTAAAATATATGTATAGATTCAAATATTCTATGTGTATGTCTGGTACTTTTATTAGTAATTTCTTATTTGTCTAAATTTGTGTTGTCTCCCTTTTCTCTATTAGCTTCAGTTACTATGAATAAACGTTTGTATTTATAAAAGTCCACTTCTTCCTACATTAGATTCCTTTTCCATCACCACTATCCTTATTCTATCTGAAGTCCCCTATGCTCTCTCTTTCTGTTTAATTTTTGAGATCATTTAAGTCATTCGTGAGTTCACAGAGTCCAGACAATATCCTGAAAAAATAGTCAGCCTCTCTCATCTAGCAACTCTTAAAATATCTGATGAATTTCTTCTGTCACCTTATTAAATAACAAAAGAGACTCTGATAAGGGTTAGGATACATGAGAACTACCCCTAGTCACACTCAGTTTTTGTCCTGTATAGTGTGACACCACAAGAGTCTGGAAGAGTTTGCAAAGAATTTATTTATGTATAAAACAGGGAGTCCACTGACTGATATAGAACAGGACAGATGCCACCGCTGATCCAGCTACATCCATGCAGATCTTCTGTCCAGGGCTGAAGAACACCAAAAGCAATGTCTCCTATCACACTGGGATCACCCAGAGAGTGCAGGAATAACTGAGATGGAGAATCACCCCTTCATATTTCATGTGATCTCAATCACAAACAAGAAAATACTGTAGGATTCATAATTCCTAAAACCCATTAACCTAAATGATTAAAATCCCACGACACTTGATTAGGTGTCATCCTTAGCAAAACTTTCATTTTAAAGGAGAGAGAGTCTTAAAAAACCCCAAAATGCTCAAACTTCAAACAACAATTGCGACTGTTATGTTTTTGCAAACCTAATGGGGATGGAAGGTACCAGGAGTGGAGAAGGGACACAGGCATAGTGTGAAAAATTGCAGGCTAAAACCTGTTTTCAACCACATAATTCAAATTAAGAGACTGGTGTGTAACATGAGAGCCAGGTTGTTGGTGTTTCTGTCCTGCCTGGTACCCCACAACCGGCATATCCCAAAGAAAATCACACAGAGGTCTCCACAAGTTATAAAAATGATTGGCCCATTAGGTCAGGCTTCTTGTTCGCTAATTTTTACATCCTACAGTACCCCACAACACTTGTCTGTGTTATTTATGTGGCTCAGTACCTTTTCCAGTGGGGCAGGTTACAATTTGTTTCTCTGTGGTCTGGGCAGGAATGAAGAATGGACTTCCTCCTTCCTTGCCTTCTCCATTTCTCATTGCCCTGCCTCTACTTCCTGTCTGGTTTACCCGCCTGTACATACTACCTGGCCAATCAGGGTTTTTTATTAAAATACATGATTGACAGAATACAGATAATTCTCCTGCACCATATGAATACTCTGAACAAATAGATACTTGTTTGTAAAGTTTCATTTCTAACTCCACTCTGTCTGTGTGCAATTGGTATTAATTTTTGGTTTTACAGAGCCAGTTTATACTTAAAACACATCCTTTTCAGTATTAATGTGTTAGAAAAGATATCGTAGAAAATGCAATAGATGTTCTTTAACAATAATACCAAGAATTCCTCTCCAATCACTACTCTATCTTTAGTGTATATGCTTACTCTCAATTTGTGATCTATGTTCAAGTAAATGAACTGTGTGCATAGGTATGGAAACTAATATCAGCATATTGATGGCTCTGAGGCCTGTGATAAAGGAGGAAATCTGTATTTCCCCTTATATCATCAGATTAAATAACATAACCACCTTGAAAATATTTAGGCTTTAATACATTCAATATGTACTCCTGAAGTTTTACTCTGTAACATGAAAATGTAGAGGTTTGACATTATTTAAATTTCTGAGAAATGAGTAAAGGAGGCATTTTCAGAACATCCTCCACAAGCAATAGGAAGATAATTTGGGTTTGGGTACAACACAGGGACATAAGAACAAGAAAACATTTATCACTTTGTATCTAAACTCACACTGCTGTGTTCTTAGCCCCTGTACTGATTCTCCTTCGAAATTATTACTTTACACAGGAAATATTAATACATAATATCAAGTTACAGTATTTTCTGTACTGTGATTTCTCCTACTTATGAACATTGTCACCCTGTTCCTGAGGACATTCTTGATTATGTCATCACACTAAATAAACTGGTCCTGTCCTCAAAATAACTTCATACATACTGACGACTGTTTATGTTGTTGGAAGGTTCACTGTGTATTATTGAGATTGAAGTAATTCTTCAACATCAACAACAACATATACTCTAGTGCAAAATTGTGTAAATGTGAAACTAGCCAAGTACTTTCTATTGTTTTTTAGGATTATTCTGTGAGATAGAACCCATAGGTGATACTATTAATGTGGCCAAGAATCTGAGTTTAGATAGGTTATCATTATCAGAAAAACCTACTCAGATTATACTGCTAAGGTAAAAAATTAAAATTATGCTGACGAAAATGTGGTTACTTCATGTGTCAGTTCAATGCTCCATCCTCATCAGCAATACTTCTTCTTGTGTTAAATGGTAAATAATATGGGAATTTTCAATGAGCCATTGTATAAAGAGTGAGCAACTTTTCAGCACTAGGTCCTAGAATGGGATGTCATCATGAAACCTCTGCACTAAAGCTTCAGACATCTTGGAATCTTTAGATTCCAGATGGAAATCCATCGTTGATATCTGCTCTAAGACTCATCTGGCCTTGTCTTTCTTAAGGTTGTATAGTGGATTAATACCATGGTTGGGAGGAGTGTTTAACTTTTTTTTATTTATTTATAAAAGTTTCTACTTCCGCCCCTCCTCCCAATACCCTCCCATTCCCCCCACTCCCTCTCTTCCTCCCTCTCCAGCCCTAAGAGCAGTCAGTGTTTCCTGCCCTGTGGGAAGTTCAACTTCCTCCCCCTCCCTTCAGGTCTAGGAAGTTGAGCATCCAAAAAGACTAGGATCCCAAAAATTCAGAACAAGCAGAGGAAACAAGTCCCAGTGCCATTATCAATGGCTTCTCAGACAGTCCCCGTGCCAGCCACATTCAGAAAATCCGGCCACATTCAGAGAATCCAGTTTGATCATGTGCTCGTTCAGTCTCAGTCCAGCTGGCCTTGGTGAACTCTCATTAGATCTCATTAGATACAGATCAATCCCCTGTATCAGAGGGTGAACGCACTCCTCACAGTCCTGCCTTTCTTGTTCATGTTCTCCTTCCTTCTGCTCCTCATTTAGACCTTGGGGGCTCAGTACAGTGCTCCACTGTGGGTCTCTTTCTCAATCTCCATTCATCATCGGGTGAAGGTTCCCTCTGATCCTGCCTTCCTTGCTCAAGTTCTCCCTCCTTCTGCTTCTTATTTGGACCTAGGCAGTTAAGTCCAGTGTTCCAATGTGTGTCTCTGTCTCTATCTCCATCCATCGCCAGATGACGGTTTTATGGTGATATGCAAAATATTCATCAGGATGATTATGGGCCAAGGCCAGTTCAGGCACCCTCTCCTCTGCTATCCAGGGAACAATCTGGGGATCTCCCCTTGGACCTGGGAACCCCTCTAGAATCAAGTCTCTTGTAAACCCTAAAAAGGCTCCCTTAGTTGAGATATATACTTCCCTGCTCCCATATCCATCCTTCCTCCCTCTCCCAATCCCAATCCCCCAAGCTTTCCCCAATCTTTCCCTACTCCTTTCTCTCTAACTTTCTCCTTCCATACACTCCCATCCTCGTGCACCCAATTATGCCAGGCACTCTTGTCTACTTCCAATATCCTGGAGGAAAACTACATGTTTTCTTCAGGTTCACCTTCTTATTTAGCTTCTCTAGGATCACGAATAAAAGGCGCAAACACCTTTAATTATGGGTAGAATCCACTTATGAGTGAGTACATGCCATATTCCTCTTCTTGGGTCTGGGTTACCTCACTCAATACAGTGAAGGGGAACTGATCTTGAGTTTTTAACTCTTTTAAGAAAAGTAATTATCCTTTCCAATTTCTTTGTCAACAGAATGAACAAAAGATAAATTTAATCGTTTCCATCAGCTATGTAACAATTCCAGAATACTAAAAGAAAAACTTAGAAGTCAATATGGCTTAATAATACTGGTAAGATTTGGATAGATGGCTCAAAAGTTAAGAGCAATTGCTGATCTTACAGAGAACACAGAAAAAGGACCAATGAGGAGCGAGATCTCAGTTCCAGCAAAGCAGGCAAATACTGTGGTCATCATGGAGATCTCCATCGGAGCTGCTGATTCATTCTGTCCTGACCGGAAGTTATTTGCAGCCAAAGCTTAGAAAATGAAATTGTATGTGAGGCAAAAATCTGATTCCACTGGGTTCAGACTCAAATATCAACAAAAGAAAATGAAACACCTGTGCCAGTATGACCCGATCCTTTATCTAACTACCATTGTTTCCATCAAGGCTATATACAAGAAACCTTAAATTTCTGCCTGCAGGTGGGTGATTATGAATTTTTGTTGTGAATTGCTTCTTTTGGCTGTCATTTTGTGTTATGCCATTTCTGACTTCCCACATTAATGTTTAAATGCTTAAATATCAGAAATTTTCCAAGATATATGAGTGCCTGAAATGACATGCATGTTTGTTATTCGAAATGTTCTTTTTGCCCTTTCTCTGAACATGCCCAATTTGCATTCTCTATGCAATAATTAAGCAATAATCTGAGGCATTACTTATAAAGGAAAATATTCATCAGAAGTCCATAGTTAGAAATTGCACTTTTGTGCATAAAATATTATTTGTGGTTCCACAGAGTACACATGCATTTGACAATAATTTAATTTTACAGACCCACATCAAAATCTTAAAATATGCTGTTTTTACTAATGTGAGAATATAGATATTTAGAAAATACCTCACATCTTGAAAAAGAAGCCGTACCTTCAAATCCAGGATCCTACTTGCGTCATAGGACACAGCATCAGGTGACTCGGAGCTACAATGCTGGGTCCAAACAATTCCTGCCTTTGCTGCCTTCCATGGCTCTGACACCTGTCACACTGAGGAGCACTCTGCCTAGTCAGAGCAAATGTACAGCTGGGCTTTGGTTATACCAAGGTCCATCTGTGAGACCTGCACAATAGTCAGATCCCGACTGTAAAGAACACACACTGCTGTCGCTTTCATTAGCACCCCAGGGCTCTTTTTGAAGGAGTGTGTGCATTCAAATTTAGAGGGAATTAAAGAACAATGAACAGAGCAATCTCAATTTCGGGAATGTAGGCAAATGCAGCGGTATCCGTGGAGATCTCTGTTTTAGATGCTTATTGGATGTTTTTACTCTCACCTAAGGGTGTGCTTCGTAGAAGAAGTCAAATTGAAAGTGAACGAAAAGAGAAATTGTCACTTATCATGGGCTGTGACTCCAAACGATAAATTGAAACAGAACAACTTCTGGCAAATAGCGATTCATCCTGTATTTGACTGGTGGGACTGAGTACATAGTTGTCTACCTGATAGACTGAAGCCTCCTTTTGTGATTCTGGGCTGCCAATAACTGCTTGTTGCTCTCATTTTCTGATCTGCCAAGTAAACTTCCCGTACTTCAATTATTAAATGCATGACTGTTAGCTCTCTTCATATATATATATATATATATATATATATATATATATATATATACACAGAAAGAATATACTTATCTTCTCAGTCTCTCTATACAAGTATACAAATTTTTATAGATAAGTATATGGATGTATATACATTTATACCTCACACAGATAAATATGTTTATTTGTCCTAAAATGAGATGCTTGTATTTTGAGAAGAAACAAAGAACTTTCAAGCCCTGCTCTGAACATCTCTATTTTTCAACTCTATCCACAATGTCATGGAAATTAAAAAATAATGTGATGTATGAATTTTGAAAGAAATATTCATAATGCTTATATAAACTCAACAATTGCTTGTTTGCTTTTAAGGTTTTCCCTCTAGCTCCACACATGTCTGCATGCATGTGGCATTAATTTTGTTTTCCAATAATCAATTTATACTCATAACATATTCCTTCAGTGTTATCTGAGAAGCCATTGACAATGACACTGGGACTAGTTTCCTCTGCATATACTTGATTTTTGGGATCCAGTCTGTTTGGATGCTCACCTTCCTGGACCTGGAAGGAGGGGGGAGGAACTTGGACTTCCCACAGGGCACGAGACCCTGACTGCCCTTGGGGACAAAGAGGGAGGAGGAGAGGGAGGGGGGGAGTGGGAGGGCGTTGGGAGGAGGGGCGTAAATGGAAACTTTTTATAATTTAATAAAATTACTTTCAAAAAAAATGTGAAATAGTAATATTAAACATTCACTGCATTTCCTTAATATGAATCACAATAATTTCATTAAAACCATTACTCTATCCTTCGTACATATTCTTACTCTGTATTTTGTGAGCTCTTTGTTTGGGTCAATAGTCTGTGTGCATGACTATGGAATCTAATACCAGCACATAGACAGGTTCTCTGGACTGTTAGGGAACCAGGCGTTCCCCTTTCATCATCTGATTAAATAACATAAACCACCCTGATCATGTTTAGAGTAGTTTTCACGGTGGAGTGAAAAAAAAGCTCATATTGGTTGCTGTTGGAAAATTAATACCAAGGTATATCGTCCTCCTAGCAGATGATGCAGGACTCTATGACTGAGACAGGGAAGATAACTCTTAGAGGAGAAATGGCTCAAGAGGTAGGAATATATTGCCTGCACAGTAATCAGAAGCAGGTGCCTCAGAGCAGAAGTAGGAGGTATTGCAGCACAGTCCTGCCTGTGCTAATTCTCCACTGGCTCTGTAATCCGCAGGTGTCAGCAGATTCTTCCTCTCTGGAGCAGGTTACTGTCAGGCTATGGCTAGATCAGGTCCAGCTGATACCTGGAATCTAGCCAGAGCCTGACTGCTGAAATCGCCAGCTGAGGAAATTTTTATTCGCTGTGTTTGCCTCTGATTGGAGGACTGTGCTTCTTCTAATTGAGAATTACTTAATTTAGAACCAATCAGAGGAGAGAGCTCAAACGTCATCATAGAAAGCAGAAAAAAAAAAGCCTGCAGTAACCTAGGTGATTTCCCCCAGAGCTACTGAATCATCTGTCCCTCCCTCCTCACACTCTGATGCACAAGGAACAGGCAAAGTGAAAGTGAAAGATAGGAAAAGGACATATTTACCGGAGCCCTAGCTAGAATTAACAATGGGATGAGGAAGAAGACTAATGTACGGAAGTCTTCAGTGTATTCTGAAAGATGGCTCCACTTGAGACAGACGTCAGGCAGCCCTGCTATACTTGTTGATGCCCCTGGAAGGTTTGCACCTTCTCAGTAAATACAAAGGAGCTGTGGATGGAGAATGGATAGGAGGTGGGATATGGTCCTGGGAGGAGAGGAGGTAGGAAAGGCTACAGTCACCATTTAAATAAATAAGTACATATTAAAAAAAAAGAACAATAGTCAAATTCAGCCAAAAGTGTCATGGGCTATTCATGTTTCTTGAAGCTTGGGAATAGATACTCGGTACCTTGCAGAAAACCTCTATTTCTCTTAACATTTCTGATTATGACTCTTGGCTGCCAAGTACAACTTGTTGCTGAATCATACTTTCCTGTATCAGTTTACCAAAAAGATATGATTATATGCTAAATTTTATTACTTTTTAATGTATTTAATATACTAGAGTGACTTTCAAATCTTCTGAAATTAAAAAAGAAATGTTGCTGTTTCTGTGGATGTCTGTAGGATTTTACCATCATGGTTTTCTTTCCTTTGCTCATAATACCACTACTATTGCTATGACGGGCCTTGAGAGGTTAGGTAAACTGGGATGAGTGTGAGCTCACTGATTCTAGACTAAAAGTTGGGAAACATGAATAAGAACAAACTAGTCTTTCTGAATGAACGTGACAGTTGTCTGACTTCAGCAGTTTGTTGGGCCACTAGTAGAGGAACCAATATTTAGTGCATGAACTGCCTCTTTGGAGCCAGTTCCATATGGAGGAATACCTTGTTCATCCTTGATAAAGGGAGAATGTACTGCTCCTGCCTCAAGTGGGGTGAGAACTTTGCTGGCTCCTTTGGGAGGCTTCACCTTCTCAGATGATTGGATAGTGTGTGACAGGGAGCAGATAGGGTGAGTCAGAGGACTGGAAGGTGAGGAATAAGAATTTATAACTAAAATGAGACTTTCAGAAATAAAAAAGTTGAATAAATAAACAAATGAATAAAGTAATAAATATGAGAGAATTATTGCTCTAAGAATCTTCTCTGAAATACCCAATTACCACAGAATGTCACACAGTGTCATATTAATGACAAATGACTTTAGAGTGGTATCTAATTCAGAAGAGAAATTCTTAAAATAAATGTATAGATTCAAAAATTGTGTATGACTGTTACTTTTAAATAGTAATTACTTATATGTCTAAATTTGTGTTGTCTCCTTTTTCTCTATTAGATTCAGTTAATATGCATAACCGTTTGTATTTATAAAAGTCCACTTCTTCCCTACATTAGATTCCTTTTCCATCACCACCACCCTTATTCTATCTGAAGTCCCCAATGCTCTCTCTTTCTCTTTAATTATTGAGATCATTTAAGTCATTCGTGAGTTCACAGAGTTCGGACCATATCCTGAAAAATACTTAGTCTCTGTCATAAAGCATCCCTTAAAATTCTGATGCATTTTTTCTGTCAGCTCATTAAATAACAATAGACACTCTGATTAGGGTTAGGATACGTGAGAACCATCTCTAGTCACACTGGGATTTTTTTTCCCGTAAAGTGTTACACAACAAGAGTTTGGAAAAGTTTCTAAAAAAATAATTTAGGTATAAAATAGGGAGTCTACTCACTGATATAGAACAGGATAGATGCCACCGCTGACCCAGCTACATCCATGCAGATCTTCTCTCCACGGGTGAAGAACACCAACATCAATGTCTCCTATCACACTGTTTTCACCACAAAGAGTGCAAGAACAACTGAGATAGAGAATCATCCCTTCATATTTCATGTGATCACAATCACAAACTAGAAAATACATTAGGATTCATAATTCCTAATACATTTAGCTTAAAGGATTGAAATTCCACGACACTTGATTTGGTGCCATATTTGGCAATGCTTTCATTTTCCAGGAGAGAGAGACTCTTACAGAATCCCAAAATGCTCAAACTTCCAACAACAATTGCCAGTGTTATGTCAAACCCCAACTGAGCATCTGAAAATATTTACCAAATCCCAAAACTGAGACAATGTTGTTCAAAGTATACAAAAAGATGATAATGTTTACTGAAAAAGGATAGCTATTGTGAGAAATATATTTTCTATGTAATAAAAAGTTACCAACACAAAAATGAAAAGCATTTACACATAAAATGTTTAGCACAAAACACCAAATGTTGTTATGCAAATATTAATGGGAAATTCTCACCAGACCCCATATTCAGCTCACAATGACCAGCAAGTAATGGTTTTTATATAACAGAGAACCATTTTTCACTGGGGACATGACACCTGGTACAATATTAAATATCAAAGAAAATTTGCCAAGCTACTCTGGAAATGGGTCTGGGATTTTCCAAATATTAAATAAACATCTACCACTTACTATAACTCTATCACTATTTCTCTCAGTCCGAAGGGATTCAACAGTCTTCCCAATAGATGTTTGCTTGACCATGTTTGCTATGACTTATTGTACAGCCAGAAAATATAAACATCCTAATTCTGTCTTAACTTGTAATACATTCAATCAACCAATAATCAATGCTCCTTTATTGGGGCCTAAGAGAGTCCCTGATTCAAGCATTTGTCTAAGATAACTGTACCTCTTGCAATTTTTTCCAGCCTAATTTTATTATCAACCACAATATTAATTCAGTGTGTTAGGTAGAAGACATACGATCTGAATGGGGCAAACCATGTAACCTATCCAATATTAATCCCTCATTATGAGAATAAAATACTTTCCAATATAAGTTCCTACCTTGCCTGATGACTAAGAGAGGAATGGGATGACAAGGAAGGAAGTACAAAGTAGGAGAGCTTGTATATGCCAAATTGCACTACTTTTACAAACCGATATTGGAGAATTGAACCAATGATCTTAAATAGCAGCTGGAAGATAATAAGAGAATTTCCTGTACTAAATTTCATTTAGACCCATTCCTTTGGTGGCAGGAATGGGAACCTCTGCAAAAGTTACTGCTTGATAATTTCATAGCTTCTAAGGGTTGTTATGGATCAATGACAATGCCACAGATACCTCCACAGTGGATCTCCCAAGGGATAAACAGGAGCCTGTATCTCCTAAAGTCTGACAGATACGAATGTAAGAAATGAATTTTCTTATTATAGGTGATACAATACTAAAAGACTGAGACAGGAAATTTACATCTTAGAATCAGCTGCTTTAAGAGCAGGATGGTCCTGCCTGCAGAAGAGACATGGTAAGGGACTCAGCTCTAATGCTGGGAGTCAAACTTTCCTGAATTGCTGATTTCTACAGACGTGGACTCCTGATCATGTGAGGAGCAGTCTGCCTTGTCTGAGCCAATGTACAGACAGGCATTGGTTAAATCCAGGTTCAATCTAAATGGGTTATACCCAGAGCCCTCATGGTAAAAAGCCGCAATGCTCACTCTTTTTTTTTTTTTAGAACACTTGGCTTCTGATTGAAGGAGATTGTGTACTCAAATTGAGCACAGAATAAAGACCAAAATGAACAGTGATCTGAATCCCAGCAATGGAGAAAATTCTATGGGAACTGTGGAGAGCTCCATCAGAGTTTCTTATTCATTCTTCTTTGATGTGGCAGTTAGCTCTGTGTGCTCTACTTATCATTAATGATTAAAAGAATTGCCTTGGCCTGTTGCTGGAGCAGAACTTAGGTACGTAGGCATAAATGAACTGAATGCTGGGAGAAAGAAAGTTGAAGAGACACCATGGACCTCCAGTCATGTGGATGAACTGGAATTTGTTTCATAGGCCACAACATCAGGGTAGAAAACAGATAAATGGAAATGGGTTGAATTAAGATGTAATAGTTAATTAATAAGTAGTTAGAGCAAATGGACCAAGCAGTGCTGCATGGTTATTTTGGTTCTGGTTGGCAAAGAAAAACAAACAGCCCTCCTCCCACATATGGTATGCAATGTGTAGCATAAAACCACAACCCTGAGTTAAAACGTCTCATGTTCTACAACACTTCAGAGGTATCAACAGCCCTACCTTTTATATGGTTAACTGAGAAGCTTATTTATATCTATAAGTTGAAATGGTATATTTAGGCCCTACACTGACCATTACTAATTTTTATAATATATCTAACTATGCCATGAAGATTAAAATATAAGGTGTGTAATTCATATTACAAATAAAAATTCATAATACATGAATGTAACATGAGGGCTGGAGTGTTTGTTGGGCTTTCTGTCCCGCCCGGTACCCCACAACCTGCAAATCCCAAAGAAAATCACACAGAGGTCTCCATAAGTTATAAAACTGATTGGCCCATTAGCTCAGGCTTCTTGTTAACTAATTCTTACATCTTATGATATCCCATAACTCTTTTTTTTAGTTTATTAAATTATGAAAGTTTTCATTCTGCCCCTCCTCCCAACATCCTAACACTTCACCCTCCCCCTCCTCCTCCCTCTTCATCCCTAAGAGCAGTCAGGGCTTCCAGTCCTGTGGGAAGTTCAAGTTCCTCCCCACACCTTCCAGGTCCCTGAGGGTGAGTATCCAAACGGACTGGATCCCAAAAATCCAGCATATGCAGAGGAAACAAGTCCCAGTGTCATTGTCAGTGGGTTTTCAGAAAGGCTCCGGACCAGCCACATTCAGAGATCCGGCCACAGTCAGAAAATCTGGTTGGATCACATGCTCGTTCAGTCCCAGTCCAACTGGTCTTGGTGAACTCTCATTAGATCAGTCCCCTTGTATCAGTGGGTGATCGCACCCCTCGCAGTCCTGAGCTTTTTCATGTTCTTCCTTTTTCTGCCCCTCTTTTGGACCATGGGGTGCTCAGTCTGGTGCTCCAATGTGGGTCTCCATCTGTATTGCCATCCATCGTCAGATGAAGGATCTATGGTGATAAGCAAAATCTTCATCAGTATGGTTATAGGCCAAGGCTGGTTCAGGCACATTCTCCTCGGTCTAGAGAACAGTCTGGGGATCTCTCCTTGGACCTGGTATCCCATATATAATCAAGTCTCCTGTAAACCCTAAAATGACTCCCTTAGTTGAGATATATTCTTCCCTGATATCATATTCATCCTTCCTCCCTCCCCCATCCCAGTCCACCTAGCTTTCCCCATTCCTCCACTTCTCCCTTCTCTCTAACCCTCTCCCCTTCAAACAACCCTCCCACCCCCCCATGCATCCGAGGTTACCTGGGACTCTTGTCTATTTCCAATCTCCAGGCAGATAGCTACATGATTTTCTTCAGGTTCACCTTCTTATTTAGCTTCTCTAGGATTACGAATAATAGGCTCAAAGACCTTTAATTATGGTTAGAATCCACATATGAGTGAATACATACCATATTCCTCTTTTTGGGTCTGGCTTACCTTACTCAGTAAGGCCTTTTCTATTTCCAACGAAATCGAGAATCCTTCCCATATCATGCGTTTATTGGAGCCACCTGGTTGAAGGGCGAATGGGGGATGAAAGAGGGAAGGAGCAGGAGAAGGGGGACGAGAGAGAGAAAGTGCAGGGATGAGAGAGAGAGCATGAGAAACCGAAAGGCAGCCGCTTTTCTAGGGTGGAGAGGCTAGAATGCTGATTGGTTGATGCCATTCTGCTAGGGCCCTAGAACTCAGGACAGGTCAGGGAACCAAGACTCTGAAATGCAAAACACAGGCCCCAGGCAGCATCAAAGGATCTGTATACCTCCAGGCTGTAGGACCACTGACACCATCTAGCAATGTCCTGGCGGCCCCTAACAGACACAGAGGAAATTCAGAGAATCATTAGATCTTACTATGAAAGTTTATATGCCACAAAGTTGGAAAATGTACAAGAAATGGAATGGTTTTTAGATAAATACCATTTACCAAATTTAAATCAAGCCCAGTTGAACAATCTAAATGGACCTGTTAGTCATGAAGAATTAGAAGCTGTTATCAAAAACCTCCTGACCAAAACAAGCCCAGGACCAGATGGTTTCAATGCAGAATTCTACCAGAACTTCCAAGAAGAGCTGATACTTATACCCCTTAAGGTATTTTACAATATAGAAACAGAAGAGTCATCAAACTCTTTTTATGAAGCTAAAGTTACCCTGATACCAAAACCACATAAAGACACAACCAAGAAAGAGAATTACAGGATAATCTCACTCATGAACATCGACGCAAAAATTCTCAACAAAATCCTGGCAAATCGATTCCAAGAAGTAGTACCCCAGCAGCACAGACAATAAGAGAAACAATGAATAAATGGGATCTACTGAAACTGAGAAGCTTCTGTAAAGCAAAGGACACTGTCAGTAGGACAAAAAGGCTGCCTTCTGACTGGGAGAAGATCTTCACCAACCCCTCATCAGACAAAGGTCTGATCTCCAAAATATACAAAGAACTCAAGAAACTAGGCACTAAAACTCTAATTAACCCAATTAAAAAATGGGGGTACTGAACTTAACAGAGAATTCACAACAGATGAACTTCGAATGGCCAGAAGACACTTAAGGTCATGCTCAACCTCCTTAGCGATCAGGGAAATGCAAATCAAAACCACTTTGAGATACCATCTTACACCTGTCAGAATAGCTAAAGTCAAAAACACCAATGATAGCCTATGCTGGAGAGGATCTGGGGTGAGGGGAACACTCATTCATTGTTGGTGGGAATGCAAACTTGTGCAGCCACTGTGGAAATCAGTGTGGCGGTTTCTCAGGAAACTGGGAGTCAACCTCCCTCAGGACCCAGCAATTCCACTCTTGGGAATATACCCTAAAGATTCCCTAACATACTACAAAAGCATTTGTTCTACTATGTTCATAGCAGCACTATTTGTAATAGCCAGAACCTGGAAACAGCCTAGGTGCCCCTCAATAGAAGAATGGTTAAAAAAGGTGTGGAACATATATACATTAGAGTTTTACTCAGCGGTAAAAAACAATGACATCTTGAATTTTGCATACAAATGGATGGAAATAGAAAACGCTTTACTGAGTGAGGTAAGCCAGACCCAAAAAGAGGAACACGGTATGTATTCACTCATAAGTGGATTCTAACCATAATTAAAGGTCTTTGAGCCTATTATTCGTGATCCTAGAGAAGCTAAATAAGATGAACCTTGTAACATGAGGGCCGGCTTGTTGGGGTTTCTGTCCCTCCTGGTACCCCAACAGCCGGCAAGCAACAAAGAAAATCACACACAGGACTCCATAAGGTTATAAACTGATTGGCCCATTAGGTCAGGCTTCTTGTTAACTCTTATAACTTATGTTACCCCTTTATCCTTATCTACTTTAGCACATGGCTCCGTACCTTTCTCAGCTGGGCAAGTTACATGCTGCCTCTTCAGTGATCTGTGCAGGAGTGGCTGAGAGAGCTTCTGCTTCCAGAATACTCCCAGTCTCTTTGCTCCACCCCTACTTCCTGTCTGGCGTTCCCGCCTATACTGCCTGCCTGGCCAATCAGCGTTTTATTAAAATATGATTGACAGAATACAGATCATTCTCCCACACCATTTCCCTCTTTTTTTTTAAACAAAGGAAAATATCCATAGTCCATTTGTTGAGAATGTGGGGGTAGTATTTCAGGCTACTTCCTGCTGGTTAGGGGCGCTGATAATCTTATGGGGACCTAAAGAAAATTTAGAGTTATAATCAAGTCCTGACTGGAGTATCCTGTGAGTCCTGATCATCTCAGGCAGCAGTCTTGAATCAGTTCTGGATGTAGAACTCAGAAATCCGGGCCATCTGTTCCTATCGGAGATTTCTCAGGAGGTCTTCCTTGTTCAAACTGGATTTTTCTTAACTCAGAATGAATCCAAAGCCTCTCATTTTCTGTGGAAACAAAAGCAAAATCTTTTCTCCAAAGTAACATACCTTTTGACTTCAGTTTTGAAGCCAAGGTATTTTCAAAATACCTATCTTGGGTTAGTTCAGCAGCATTTATAAACAAAAGTCTTTTAGCAGCTGTTGCTCCTTCCTCAGCATTCAAACAATTCAAAGAGAGCATAATAGCATACAGTATCAAGATTCTCTGTGTATTTTCCATCTTTGTGTGGCTTTACTTTAACCTCTATTTCTTTTATTTTTACTTTTACTTTTAGATACAGGTTCACTGTATATCTTTCTCCTGGAATAACTCTGTAGACCAGGCTGTCCTTGAACTCACAGATATCCCTCTGTCTCTGCCTCCCCAGTACTGGGCTCAAAGGTGTTTGCTACCACACCTTGAACTCAGAGATCTGTCTGTCTCTGCCTCCCAGGCATTGGAATTAAAGGTGTGTACCACCACACCCAACTACTCTCTTTCTTTCCTTTTAACTTTAAGAACTTTAACTTTCAGTCTGAATATACACACTGTAAACCATTTAGAGGTTTTCTTCCTCTTTGAATCTCTCTTTACTGTATATCTCTCCTTTTTTCTGACCATATGAGCCTAAAACCGTGGCTTTGATGGCTGGATCTAGGCCATTTCTTAGCTTTCCAGCCTCATGGCAGAGGTACTGCTGAAGCCATTTTTATTGCCACAGCTCTGTGGCATTTCAAGGTCCCTGCTAGCAAGCAAGCTGCAGCATTCTGCTCACAGACCACACTCAGTCGGACTGCCTGCCTGAAACAGTCAGAGATTGCCCTGGCAGGGCAGCCCAGAAAGATGGCATTTTAAAACAGCGCAGCTTTTTTCCTGCTACGGCTGAAAACCAAAAAGCATGCGTTCAGCTTTTCATCAACACCGTTTAAGTGTTTCGTGGCAGGACCTCTTAATGAGCTACAAAGTTTTGCAGCTAAAGCTGAGTCAGGAAGCCTCCCTTAGATGAGAGTGCTTGCTTGCTCTAGCAAACAGAGCAGACCTGAGAAATTGCTGCTACCAACAAAACATGCTTTACTCTATTCATTCCCAAGCTTTCTCAAGCTTTCTGTGGATTCAGTTATCCACGTTGGCACCATCTGTAACATGAGGGCCGGCTTGTTGGGGTTTCTGTCCCTCCTGGTACCCCAACAGCCGGCAAGCAACAAAGAAAATCACACACAGGACTCCATAAGGTTATAAACTGATTGGCCCATTAGGTCAGGCTTCTTGTTAACTCTTATAACTTATGTTACCCCATTATCCTTATCTACTTTAGCACATGGCCCCGTACCTTTCTCAGCTGGGCAAGTTACATGCTGCCTCTTCAGTGATCTGTGCAGGAGTGGCTGAGAGAGTTTCTGCTTTCAGAATACTCCCAGTCTCTTTGCTCCACCCCTACTTCCTGTCTGGCGTTCCCGCCTACACTGCCTGCCTGGCCAATCAGCGTTTTATTAAAATATGATTGACAGAATACAGATAATTCTCCCACACCAGAACCTGATGAAGATTATTTAGCTATCCACCAGGAGGTAGGAAATAGACAAGAGTCCCAGGTAACCTCGGGTTCATGGTGGGGTGGGAGGGTTGATGGAAGGGGAGAGGGTTAGAGAGAAGGGAGTAGGGGAGGAATGGGGAAAGCCTGGTGGACCGGGATGGGGGGAGGGAGGAAGGATGAATATGGGATCAGGGAAGAATATATTTCAACTAAGGGAGTCATTTTAGGGTTTACAGGAGACTTGATTATATATGGGATACCAGGTCCAAGGAGAGATCCCCCAGATTGTTCTCTGGACAGAGGAGAGGGTGCCTGAGTCAACCGTGGCCCATAACCATACTGATGTATATTTTGCTTATCACCTTAGATCCTTCATCTGGCGAAGGACGGCGATACAGTCGGAGACCCACATTGGAGCACCGGACTGAGCCCCCCGAGGTCCAAATGAGGAGCAGAAGGAGGAAGAACATGAAAAACGAAATCAGTACTGTGAGGGATGCTATCACCCACTGATACAAGGGAACGGATCTAATGAGAGTTTACCAAGGCCAGTTGGACTGGGACTGAACGAGGAGGTGGTCTAACCAGATTCTTGGAATTTGGCCGGATTCTCTGAATGTGGCTGGCCCAAAGTCTTTCTGAAAAGCCATTGACTATGATACTGGGACCTGTTTCCTCTGCAAATACTGGATTTTGGGGATCCAGTCTGTTTGGACACTCACCTTCCTGGACCTGGAGGGAGGGGGAGGGAACTGGAACTTCCCACAGGGCAGGAAACCCTGACTGCCCTAAGGGACGAAGAGGGAGGAGGAGAGGGATTGGGGGGAGTGGGAGGGTGTTGGGAAGAGGGGCGGAAATGGAAACTTTTATAATTTAATAAAATTTACTTAAAAAAAAGAAAAATTATGCATTATGATCAAGTAGGCTTCATCCCAGAGATGCAGGGCTGGTTCAACACACGCAAATCTATCAAGGTAATCCATCATATAAATAAACTGAAAGAAAAAAAAAACACATTATCATTTCATTAGATGCTGAGAAAGCATTTGACAAAATTCATCACTAATTTTTATTTTTATTTTTTAATGTAATATTTTTTTTACTTATTTATTTATTTATAAAAGTTTCCACTTTCTCCCCTCCTCCCAATACCTTCCCATTCCCACCCACTCCCTCTCCTCCTCCCCCTCTAGTCCTAAGAGCAGTAGGTTTCCTGCCCTGTGGGAAGTTCAAGGTCCTCAGCCCTCCCTCCATGTCTAGTAATGTGAGCATCCAAACAGACTAGGATTGCAAAAAGCCAGGACATGCAGACGAAACATGACCCAGTGCCATTGTCAATGGCTTCTCAGTCAGCCCCCATGTCAGTCACATTCAGAGAACCTGGTTTGATCACATGCTCTTTCATTCCCAGTCCAGCTGGCCTTGGTGAGCTCTCAGTTGATCAGTTCCCATGTATCACATCACTAATGTTTATAATGTATCTTACTATGCCATGAAGATTAAAATATAAGGTGTGTTATTAATTTTACAAATAAAATTTCATAATACATGAATGCAACAAGAGGGCTGCCTTGCTTGTTGGGGTTTCTGTCCAGCGCAGTACCCCACAACCAGCAAATTCCAAAGAATATCACACAGACGTCTCCATAAGTTATAAAACTGATTGGTCCATTAGCTTAGGCTTTTTGTTAACTAATTCTCACATCTACAGTAACCCACAACTCTTCTCTGTGTTTGCCATGTGGCTCAGTACCTTTTCCAGTGGGGCAGATTATATTTTTCTTCGATGTGGTCTGGGCAGGAATGGAAAATGGACTTCCTCCTTCCTAGCTTTCTCCTGTTCTCATTTTCCTGCCTCTACTTTCTGTCTGGTTGACCAGCCTATATTTTCTGCCTGGCTAATCAGCCTTTTATTAAAATACAAGATTGACAGAATACAGATAATTCTCCTGCACCACATGAAGACTCTCAACAAATACATACTTGTTTGTAAGGTTTCATTTTTGGCTCAACCCTGTCTGTGTGCATTTGGTATTAATGTTGATATTCACGGAGCCAGTTTATAGTTATAACATATTCTCTTCAGTATTAATGTGTAAGAAAAGACATAGTAGAAAGTGCACTAGATGTTCTTTAACAATAATACCAAGAATTCCTCTCCAATCACTACTCTATCTTTAGTATATATGCTTACTCTCAATTTTGTGATCTATGTTCAGGTAAATGAACTGTGTACATAGGTATGGAAACTAATATCAGCATATTGATGGCTCTGAGGCCTGTGATAATGGAGGAAATCTGTATTTCCCCTTATATCATCATATTAAATAACATAACCACCTTGAAAATATTTAGGCTTTAAGACATTCAATATGTACTCCTGAAGTTTTACTCTGTAACATGAAAATGTAGAGGTTTGACATTATTTAAATTTCTGAGAAATGAGTAAAGGAGGCATTTTCAGAACATCCTCCACAAGCAATAGGAAGATAATTTGGGTTTGGGTACAACACAGGGACATAAAAACAAGAAAACAATTATCACTTTGTATCTAAACTCACACTGCTGTGTTCTTAGCCCCTGTACTGATTCTCCTTAGAAATTATTACTTTACACAGGAAATATTAATACATAATATCAAGTTACACTATGTTCTGTACTGTGATTTCTCCTGCTTCTGCATATTGTCTCCCTGTTCCTGAGGACATTCTTGAATATGTCATCACCCTAAATAAACTGGTCCTGTCCTCAAATTAACTTCATACATACTGACGACTGTTTATGTTGTTGGAAGGTTCACTGTGTATTATTGAGATTGAAGAAATTTTTGAACATCAACAACAACATATACTCTAGTGCAAAATTGTGTAAATGTGGAACTAACCAAGTACTTTCTATTGTTTTTTAGGATTATTCTGTGAGATAGAACCCATAGGTGATACTATTACTGTGGCCAGAAATCTGAGTTTAGATAGGTTATGGTTATCAGAAAAACCTACTCAGATTATACTGCTAAGGTAAAAAATTAAGATTATGCCGACGAAAATGCGGTTACTTCATGTGTCAGTTCAATGCTCCATCCTCATCAGCAATACTTCTTCTTGTGTTAAATGGTAAATAATATGGGGATTTTCAATGAGCCATCGTATAAAGAGTGAGCAACTTTTCAGCACTAGGTCCTCGAATGGGATGTCATCATGAAACCTCTGCACTAAAGCTTCAGACATCTCGGAATCTTTAGATTCCAGATGGAGATCCAAGGTTGATATTTGCTCTGAGACTCATCTGGCCTTGTCTTTTTTAAGGTCATAGAATGGATTAATACCATGGTTGGGAGGAGTGTTTAACTTTTTTTATTTATTTATAAAAGTTTCCACTTCCGCCCCTCCTCCCAATACCCTCCTATTCCCCCCACTCCCTCTCTTCCTCACTCTCCAGCCCTAAGAGCAGTCAGTGTTTCCTGCCCTGTGGGAAGTTCAAGTTCCTCCCCCCTCCCTCCAGGTCTAGGAAGTTGAGAATCCTAACAGACTAGGATCACAAAAATTCAGAACAAGCAGAGGAAACAAGTCCAGTGCCATTATCAACGGCTTCTCAGACAGTCCCCGTGCCAGTCACATTCAGAAAATCCGGCCACATTCAGAGAATACAGTTTGATCATGTGCCCGTTCAGTCTCAGTCCAGCTGGCCTTGGTGAACTCGCATTAGATCAGTCCCCTTGTGAAAGCCCTCCTCACAGTCCTGCCTTTCTTGTTTATCTTCTCCCTCTTTCTGCTCCTCATTTGGACCTTGGGGTGCTCAGTCCAGTGCTCCCTTGTGGGTCTCTGTCTCAATCTCCATTCATCATCGGGTGAAGGTTCCCTCTGATCCTGCCTTCCTTGCTCAAGTTCTCCCTCCATCTGCTTCTTATTTGGACCTAGGGAGTTAATTCCAGTGTTCCAATGTGTGTCTCTGTCTCTATCTCCATCCATCGCCAGATGAAGGTTCTATGGTAATATGCAAAATATTCATCAGTATGGTTATGGGCCAAGGCCAGTTCAGGCACCCTCTCCTCTGCTATCCAGGGAACAATCAGGGGATCTCCCCTTGGACCTGGGAACCCCTCTAGAATCAAGTCTCTTGTAAACCCTAAAAAGGCTCCCTTAGTTGAGATATATACTTCCCTGCTCCCATATCCATCCTTCTTCCCTCTCCCAATCCCAGTCCCCCAAGCTTTCCCCAATCCTTCCCTATTATTTTCTCTCTATCTTTCTCCTTCCATACACTCCCATCCTCGTGCACCCAATTATGCCAGGCACTCTTGTCTACTTCCAATATCCTGGAGGAAAACTACATGTTTTCCTCAGGTTCACCTTCTTATTTAGCTTCTCTAGGATCATGAATAAAAGGCGCAAACACCTTTAATTATGAGTAGAATTCACTTATGAGTGAGTACATGCCATATTCCTCTTCTTGGTTCTGGGTTACCTCACTCAATAAAGCGAAGGGGAACTGATCTTGAGTTTTTAACTCTTTTAAGAAAAGTAATTATCCTTTCCAATTTCTTTGTCAACAAAATGAACAAAAGATAAATTTAATGGTTTCCATCAGCTATGTAACAATTCCAGAATACTAAAAGAAAAACTTAGAAGTCAATATGGCTTAATAATACTGGTAAGATTTGGATAGATGGCTCAACAGTTAAGAGCAATTGCTGATCTTACAGAGAACACTAATTTGATTCCCAACACCAAAAGAACCTCAAAAATTTCTGTAACTTCAATGAAGTGGATCACACAATACTTTATGACCATTAAGTGACAAAAGCAGCAGGTATTAAAAGACATTCCTAAAAAGAAAACGCTTATATACACATAATTTAAACAATTATTCATAAAGTAATACAAAATGAAATTTTATCTAAATATACTGTTGAAACACAGAATCAAAAGAGGAGAAAAACTAAACAAGAAGTCAATGGTCATGTTAGACACTTTCTCCTAAGATTAAAATAAATAGTTTTATTATGACACACACAGAAAAACCATGTGTCATTATCTAAAGAAAAAGACAGGATATATTTTTACAAATCCACAACTCTTTCATGATAAAAACACTCAGCAAATAAGGAAAAGAAAGTATATATTTAAAGCAAAATGCAATCAGAAAAAAATAATAGGCACAATTTTATCTGAAAAGCTTTAATATTCCATATTAAAAACATATTACAGCAAATAAAAGAAATCAAACAAATATTTTCCCCACATTTCTAGTCAACATTTGTTTTAAGGCTATAGCCAGCTGTATTAGATGAGGAAATATCATAAAGGATCCCATATTTACTGTGGGCCTTTCACAAATGATAAGGATATTATAATACATCTCGAAGAAAATGACATAATTGGTGGATATAAAGATCCTAAGAATTAAAAGAAATCATTCTAAAACATAAAGAATTCTCACTTCTGCTACTCATATTATAAAATTAAGTAGTGTTGCATTTCTAAACAAATGATATTCTAAATACTAACTCAGAAAAGTAATATATTAAGGGATTATATGTCACTCTTGGTTATTTTCCTGAGGTCACAGCTCACTAGAGCATGGGGCAGAAGTATCCCATGAATTTAAGGGTTGGAAAATTCCCTGGGCAACATACAAAAAGCACCAGTGAGAATTTATATTGATATAAAGAATAATTGATAAATTGTATAGTTTATAATCCACTGGTAAGGAGAGATTCTTCAATTGAGCCAGGAAAAGTTTTTAACATTTTATTAAGGTGTGCATTTTTCTGGAGGGACATTAAGAAAGGGATTTTAGGCAATAACAGGACTGAAATCAAAACGTCACACAAAGTCCTCTGGAATTTCGTTTCTAAGTGATGAAAGCATCACTGTCAGTTATTATATGCTTGATGTATTTGTACAAAGACTAAGAAAAGGATTTTAAGAGAGTATGTATTGCTATATCTAAGTATACTTACATTGTGACTATGTTCTATGTAATACATTATCTCTATCTAAAAGTATAAAGGCATAAGTAGAAAACATACATTTCTTTTAAATTTTTACAGACGTAATCTGTAAAATTTATATGTAGAAGCAAGTAGAATCAGATATATAAATTCTTGTAGAAAAATAAAACATTTCAAGCAATATTTCAATAAAGTAAAAAAATGATTTGATCCCCACCTAGTGGTTGGTAAATGAATGCAAATATCAGACAATAAAAATAACTGCATTATGCTATGATGAATTCTTGCTGTTTGTATGTTGACTGAGCACCATTTTATGATGATTTAAGAGTTATAAATGAAGAACAGAACATTCAACCTGGACCGCTTCTAGGTCACTGATTTCTGAAACTTTCTTGAAGATGCCTATGAAGCAATTCATGTTACTCAGTCATGAACTACTTATTAACTTTCTAGGGTAAGATGAAAAAGAACATAGAGTAAATTCTTTAATCACATCTCTTCATAAAGAAATGTGCATTGACTAGTATCTTCTAGTTACACTTTGACTTTCTGGAATATGCTGAATTCATTTAACCCAATTTTCAAAACTAAGACCCAGGCATACTCAGCAAAGTCTTTTTCATTCGACTCTTGCACACATATTTTTCTTTCACTATATAATGCATATTTTCTGCTTCATTGATGAAACACTGACATATAACTATTTGTGAGTAGTAGAATCAACTCTTTTGACAATGTACAGTCCAGCATCATGAAAATGCAATTTTGGTGCACAATCCATGTATCTGGAGGCAGGTACATAAAAGGAGAGTATGGTAATACTTCCACCCTTTAGTTTGACTTCATATGAATTTCCAGACCATAGCTCCAATGCTTTCACTTTCCACAAAGGAATGGCCCGCCAACATCAAATATCAACCAAGGAATGTCTCACAGACATGCACGTAGGATAATCAGAAAGGCAAAAGAAATGTTGGTGATTCTGTTATACAAAGGCCCCAGAGATGTTGGTTTTATGTACCTAAGTTATCGGCAACGTTCTTCTTTTTCTGATGCTGTCCTTTGCATTGACCACTTGGAATATCTGTTGTCTGAGACCTGGAGAAATACCATGGCATCAAAGTATTAAATCTGCTGTACATTAGTTATAGCTCCACAAAGGCAAAACATACAAGAAATGAAAATTGATACAGGAGATTTGAACCTCTGACCCTAAATAGCAACAGGACCATAACAAGTAAATTTCCTGTTATATATTACAAGGTGTACTCATGACTTAGTGAGAGAAAAAGTAGCATCTGCAAGTGTTACTGTTTGATATTTCGTAGAATCTAAGGTTGCTTATGAACACTGGCAGTGTTAGAGCAATTCACGTTATGGATCTCCCAGTGAGCAGAAAGGAGCCTGACTCTCCTAGTGTGTGTTTGATAATAACATCTGAATAGGAATTTCTTTCTTACAGGTGATGCAACACTTCAAGACTAAGATGTGGGTTTCAAATCTTAATAAAGGAGCAGTAACTCAAGGATCAACTTGCTATTTCTTGCAGATGACACAGGAGTAGATGACTCTGAGATATACCCCTGGGAATCATAAAATCCTTGCATTTGATGATTTTCAAAGACACTGATGTCTCAACAAGTTAGGAGAAGTCTGCGTATTCTGGGCAATTGTACTGTCAGGCTTTGGTTATATTCAGGTTCTTCTGAAACTTGAACTATATAGCCAGAGCGTAACTGGCAAGAACCGGCACTGCTGACATTTTTATGAGTGTTCCTGGGCTCTGATTGAAGGAGAGTGTGCATTCAAATTGATCAGGAAAAAAGAACCAAGATTGGAATCTCAATTTCACCAAGGGATGGATATTCTGATGTAACCTAGTAATATCATTCAAAGATGCTGATTCATTCCTCTCTCCCACATGAATCTAGGCTGGAGCATAGGGGAAAAAAATTGAATATGGATACGAGGGAAAATGTAATTTTCCCTGGGTATAGACTTCAATTATCCAAAGAAAGAATAACTGTAGCAAGTAGGGGATGACCTATATCCATCTACCAGAGACTATATCCTGACTATCTACATAAAAGATTCCATTTTACTCAGAAGTGGGATTATTATGAAACTTTACTGCAAATTGCTTCTTTCTGCTGTCATTGTCTGATATGTTATGTCAGATTTCACATATACATTATTTAAATGCTTGAACTTCACCCATTATTCAATATATGTGAGAGCCTGAAATGACTTGTTTGTGTTGTAAGTGATAATGTTACATTCATCACTTCTCAACATCTTCAATTGTATACTGTATCAAGCAGTTCCCACTGATTAAGTAATAACTTATGGCTTTCATTTTACAAAGAAGCATTCACAATACTTGTCTACTTTCAGAAATTGTACATTAGTTCATATGATTTTATGTGTGGTTCCACAAATGTCTGCAGGCATTTGGCATTAATTTCAATTTTACTTAGCCATACCATACTAGTAAAATATTCTTTTTAATACTAATGTTAGAATATTGAAATTTTGATAAAGAACACATCTTTAAAAAGCAAGGGACTGGACTCTAGAAGGGTTCCCAGGTGTCCAAGGAGGTGTCTCCAGCTTGTTCCTTGAGCAGCTGAGAAGAGGGCACCTGAATTGGCCCTATCCTATAGCCACACTGACCAATATCTTGTACATCACCTTAGAACCCTCATCTGGCGATTGATGAGATAAAGACAGAGACCCAAATTGAGCACTGAACTGAGTACCCAAGGTCATTATGAGGAGCAGAAGGAGAGAGAACATGAGCAAAAAAGTCAGGAAAACGAGGGGTGTGCCCACCCAATGTGATGGTGGGGCTGACCTATTGGTAGCTCACCAAGGCCAGCTGAACTGGTACTGATGGAGCAAGTGATCAAACTGGACTCTATGAATGTGGCTGACAAGGAGGGCTGAATGAGAAGTCAAGTACAATGGCAGTGGGTTTTGATTCTACTGCATGGACAGGTTTTGTGAGAACCTAGTCTGTTTAAATGCTCACCTTGCTAGAAGTGGATGTGGGGGGAGAACCTTGGACTTCCTATGTGGTAGGGAACCCTGACTGCTCTTTGGACTGGAGCGGGAAGGGGAGTGGGAGGGGGAGGAGAGGATGGGAAATGGGAAAAGGGAAGGAGGTGAAAAATTTTAAGCATAATAATAATAACAAAAAACTTAAAAAATAAATATAACTTAGAAAAAAAAGAAGCAGAACCTTGGGAAGCAGGAACCTACATACTGTATAGGACCCAGGATCAGGAGATATTGAGATATAATGCTGGGAATAAAGAAATCCATGCTTTTGCTGCATTTTACTTACCACAAATCCTGAATATGTGAGGCTCAGTTTGCCCAGACAGGGTGCTTGATCAGTGGGGCTCTGGTAATTCCCAGGTACTACTGAGACCTGGACTATAGTCAGAGCTCTAATGGAAAGAACCCGCACTGCAGACGCTTTTATTAGCACTCCTAGGCTCTGGTTGAACGAGTGTGCATGGATAAAGGACCAATGATGAGAATGATCTAAGTTCCGGAAAAATGGCAAACACGGTAGTCATCATGGAGATCTCCATCAGAGCTGCTGATTCATTCCTGTCCTGCCCGGAAGGTATTTTGCAGCCGAAGCTGAGAAATTGAAATTGGATGTGAGGAAAAAATCTGACAGACTCAAATATCCACAAAACAAACTGAAAGACCTGTTCTCTTATGGTCCGATCCTTTATCTGACTACCATTGCCTCCATTCTAGCTATATACTTGAAAGCTTAATTTTCTCACTGTTGATGGTTGATTATGAATCTTTGCTGCTTATTGCTTCTGTCTGTTGTCATTTTGTGCTATACCTTTTCTGATGTGCCACGTATAATGTTTGCATGCTTAAATTTCACCAGATATCCATTGCATCTGTGTGCCAGAGCCTGACAGGGAAGTACCCACACTGCTGATACTTTTATTAGTGCTCCTGGGATCTGACTGAAGGGGAGTGTGCATTCAAATTTACCAAGAAAAAAGAACCAATAAGGAGAGTGTACTCAATTCCAGCAATGGTTGCAAATTCTGTGGAAACCTAGAGATCTCATTCACAAATGCTGATTCATTCATGTCTCTCATGGGAATGTGTGCTGTAGCAGAAGGTGAGAAATTAAATGTGGATGTGAGGGAAAAATGTAATTTTCCGTCTACTGACTTCAATTAAAAAAAAAGTCCCTTCCAGGACCTGAAGGGAGGCAGGAGGAACTTGAACTTTCCACAGGGCAGGAAACCCTGACTGCTCTTAGGGATGGAGAGGGAGGAGAAGAGGGAGTGGGAGGAGTGGGAAGGTGTTGGGAGGAGGGGCGTTAATGGAAACTTTTATAAATTAATAAACTTTTATAAAAAAAAAAGAAAATGACAACTGAAAAAAAAAGTCCCCAATAGGGGATGATCACATAACCGTCTACCAGGGCCAATATCCTCACTAACTACTTGAAAGCTTCCATTTTAAAAACACAATACAGCAAATAAAAGAAATCAAACAGATATTTTTCCCACATTTCTAGTCAACATTTGTTGTAAGGCTATAGCCTGCAGTATTAGGTGAGGAAATATAATAAGGGTTCCCGAATTTAATGTGTCCCTTTCACAAATGATAAGGACATTATAATACATCTCGAAGAAAATGACATAATTGGTGGATAAAAAGATCCTAAGAATTAAAAGAACTCATTCTAAAACATAAAGAATTCTCACTTCTGCAACTCATATTATCAAATTAAGTAGAGTTGCACTTCTTAACAAATGATATCCTAAATACTAACTCACAAAAGTAATATATTAAGGGATTATATGTCATTCTTGGTTATTTTCCTGAGGTCACAGCTAACTAGAGCATGGGGCAGAAGAATCACATGAATTTAAGGGTTGCAAAATTCCCTGGGCATCATAGAAAAAGCACCAGTGAGAATTGATCTTGATATGAAGAATAATTAATGAATTTTATAGATGTTGTGCGTTTGTCCTCGCCTGCAAGAACCATGCGGGACAAAGGATCCTTTTGTAGAAATAGCTTTAATCCTCTTGGGAGTTAGAGCATAAGCCATTTGGCAGAGACCAAGATCTGAAGGAAGCCATCCCTTATATATGAAACAGACCCTGCTTCGTACGTGTCATTTTTGGATTGGTCCGTTGCTCCCAGTCCCAGGTGATGCCTCGGGAGTAGGCGGGGACAGTAGTGGAAAATTACCAACATGTGTGCGTTCATCTGGCGGTGAAGCCGGATGTCAGCGCCATCTTGATGATGGAGAATGTGGCTGTGGCCTTCTATATCTCCCCCTAATTTTACTTCTTTGCAGAAAGGCAACTCCCTCAGAAGGTAAAGATAGAGGTCGCATTTCCCAAAATGTTAACATTAAAATAGGCTTACATGGAATCTGTCCCTAGCTTTATGACACCTGGAACCTATCCAGCCTGCCCTCTGCCATTTTTCTGGGAAAGGGGAATATATGGCAGGAAACCCTTATGCAGGGCGACTTATCTCTCAGAGAGGGCCATTTTCTGTGTGATGCTTTTTAGCTCCATAACCTTTAGGGCTAGTTAAGCCAAGCATTTCACCCTGTGCCATGGACCATAGTCCTAGGGGTGTAGGAGCTGGTTGGCTTAAACCTTATTGCTTTAATATAGATAACCATATATCAGAAGAGGCTCCCTGTTCCAGGGCAGCCAGCACTGTGCAAAAACCATTTTGTCCCTAAGACTTTGGGATTTGAGTCAGCAGACCATCCAGAGGAGAAACATTATTTCATAGCAGGACCGTTTCAAAACATTTCCATCCCCACCCATTCTTTGAAGTAGGGGATGAAGGACATGACCCAGGACTGGAATCCTTAGGCCAGGCTTATGTCCATTTGCGTGGAGTTGATTGTCATGATGGACCGTCTCAAGGAGGACAGCAAATCATCAAAATTCTCCTGTAAGATACAAAGACAATTTTTGGGATAAGTTAGCCATTTTTATAAAGTTTTTATATGGTACATTGGTCATATATAAGGCTGGAGTTTTTTATTCATAGCCCAATTGGGCAATTTGTCATAAGATATCCACCTGTTTTTGTATTAGGTCAATTATTTGATTAAGAACCATTATTTTACCTCTAATAGATGTATCTATGGTAGCCTGTTGATCCAGGGCAGTAGCCATTGTGGTAGATAACTGATTGAGGGTCTCTGTTTTTTATGGTATAGGCCGTGTTGTCCCAGTGGCACCTAGGAAAAACCCAGGCCCTGTTTGGTGATATTAGATTTAAGATTTATTGGCTCCCGTATTTCTTGTCGGTACGGTGGCCTCGGGCTCCAGAGCCCGCCTGCCATCCAAGGGCTGTGTGTGGCCCTGGGCCTGTTCGCTGTGCGGCTCCGCATGTCCCAGGCCAGGAAGTGGCGGCTCCACCCCCAGGCGCCCCCGCCTTCCCCGCGGGGCCAACCCACAACTCTGCGGCTATGTTGGTGGGGGAGTGTGGCAGGAGCCGACACCCAGACTGAGGTGGCACAAGCCGGCAACATCTCAAGGTCCGAGCCAGAGCCACTGCGGCTCAAGGGGCCGATGGGAGAGGCAGCGAACAGGGCCGCTTCCCTACTAGCAAATTCTTAATACCTGTGCCATAGCAAAAGCGGCTGTAAACTCTCATAGATCCAGCCAACGGCCCAATCATCCCGAAATCCAAGGGCCCTTTGCATCCATCTCCCTGTGGATCCCGAAACATCAGACAAGCCAAGTGTATATACAGCAATCTTTTAGGAGGACTTGAGTTTTTAAAATGTTAAGCAGTTTTTAAAAACTTAAGTCTCATTATGTAGATGTAATATGGTATTGTCTGTTTACTGCCTCTAAACCTTAATTGCGCTTTTATTATGATAATTATGACCAGTCCTGCCTGAGTCAGCATAGTTTAGCATAGCCAAATGGAACCAGAGCCATTTTAGCCTTAGAGACCCTCAAAGTTTTAGGTACATTGTAAGTCTTTTGGCCTGGCTGCTTGTGGCATCGCTCTCATTTTTGGTACTGCTGTGACATCCTCCAGGCCAGGCACCAACTGAGCCGCACTAATTGAGCCGGCGCAACGTGCCCCCCACCATAGCCATCAAGCAAAGCTCCGCTCCAGGCGCAGCTGCACCCATTCCGAGCCCAAACCGGTGTACGGAGCAAAGCAGAATTCAGAGAAGCAGGTTTGCTGCTCTGTAATCACTGAAAGGACCTCATTTAATCTTTTAGGGAATTTGGGCGCCATTAGTCTCTCTGGCTGCTTCCTGCTGAATTGGGCCGTTGTATTTTAGGGGTATACATTATAACATTTTAGGAGGTCTCGGTGATTTAAATCATATAAATTTTAAGTACATCTTTAGGCTCTCATTTTTTGTGGAGATGAAAACAGAACCTCTTATTTAAAACATCATATCCTTAGTAGTTTTTAAATTTAAATATCTTTCTCCTATCCAGTACACAAAAGACAACACATATAACATAACATAAAGCTTTTGACCTTGCAAATCAGCCTTCTCCCCCATTTTTACTTTCTTAGAACCATTGGGGGGTCTTTTTTAACTTATTTTTTTTGTCTCCCCCATTTTTTACCGGAGGGTCATTTTTAACTTATCTGAGTGCGCGCACTACCTCCCACTGCTGCTCAGTTTTTGATATGCTCTCTGGACTTTAGAGCGTACCTCTCTGAGCATGTATGTCTGCAGTTCTGAAATCCTCCTGGTCTCCGGCGGTGTAAAGTTCTTCTTCTTCCCGGGTTTCGGCACCAGATGTCCTGCGTTCGGCCTCGCCTGCAAGAACCATGCGGGACATAGGATCCTTTTGCAGAAATAGCTTTAATCCTCTTGGGAGTTAGAGCATAAGCCATATGGCGGAGACCAAGATATGAAGGAAGCCATCCCTTATATACGAAACAGACCCTGCTTCGGATGTGTCACTCTTGGATTGGTCTGCTGCTCCCAGTCCCAGGTGATGCCTCGGGAGTAGGCAGGGACAGTAGTAGAAAATTACCAACATGTGTGCGTTCACCTGGCGGTGAAGCCAGATGTCAGTGCCATCTTGATGATGGAGAATGTGGCTGTGGCCTTCTACATATAGTATATAATCCACTGGTAAGGAAAAATTCTTCAACTAGCCTGGAGAAGTTTTTAACGTTTTATTACTGTGTGCATTTTTCTGGAGAGACATTAAGAAAGGGATTTTAGGCAATAACAAGACTGAAATTAAAATTCACTCAAAGTCCTGAGGAATTTCATTTCTAAATGATAAAAACATCACTGTCAGTTATTATATACATGATGTATTTTTACAAATTCTAAGAAAAGGATTTTAAGAGAGTCTGTATTGCAATATCTAAGTATACTTACATTGTGACTATGTTCTCTGTAATACATTATCTCTATCTAAAAGGATAGAGACATAAGTAGAAAACATATATTTCTATAAAATTTTTACAGAAGTAATCTGTAAAATTTATATGTAGAAGCAAGTAGATTCAGATATATAAATTTTTGTAGAAAAACAAAACATTTCAAGCAATATTTCACTAAAGTAAAAAAATGATTTGATCCCCACCTAGTGGTTGGTGAATGAAATCAAAGAGCAGACAATAAAATTAACTGCAGTATGCTATGACAAACTCTTGCAGTTTCTATGTTGACTGAGCACCATTTTGTGAGGAGTTAAGAGTTATAAATGAAGAACAGAACATTCAACCTGGACTGTTTCTAGGTCATTGATTTCTGAAACTTTCTGGAAGATTCCTATGAAGCAATTTAGGTTACTCAGCCATGAGCTACTTATTAACTTTCTAGGGTAAGATGAAAAAGAACATAGAGTTAATTCTTTAATCACACGTCTTCAAAAAGATATGTGCATTGACTAGTATCTTCTAGTTACACTTTGACTTTTTGGAACATTCTGAATTCATTTAACCCCATTTTCAAAAGAAAGACCCAGGCATACTCAGAAAAGTCTTTGGCATTCAACTCTTGCACACATATTTTTCTTTCAGTATATAATGCATATTTTCTGCTGCATTGATGAAACACTGACATATAACTATCTGTGAGTGGTAGAATCAATTCTTTTGACAATATACAGTCCACCATCATGGAAATTCAATTTTGGTGCACAATGCATGTATCTAGAGGCAGGGACAAAAAAAGAGAGTATGGTAATACTTCCACCCTATAGGTGATCTTTATTTGAAATTCCTGACCATCTCTCCAATGTTCACACTTTCCAAAAAGGATTGACCCTCCAACATCAATTATCAACCAAGAAATGTCTCTCAGACTTGCACAGAGGATTAAGAGAAAGGCAAAGGCCAAGTTGGTGATATTACTGTACAGTCACCCAAGAGATGGTGGTTTTTAATACCTAAGGATTCAGCAAAGTTCCTCTTTTTCGGATACTGTCCTTTGCATTGCCCACTCTCAACATTTGTTGTCTCAGACCTGAAGGAATACCTTGGTGTCAAACAATTACATCTGCTGTACTTTTGTAATAGCTACATAAAGTAAAAACACACAGGAAAAGAAAATTGACATTCGAGATATGAATCTCTGACCCTAAGTAGCAACAGGACCATAACAAGTAAATTTCCTGTAATAATATATTACAAGGTGTACTCATGAATTTGTGAGAGAAAAGGTAGCATCGGCAAATGTTGCTGCTTGATATTTCATAGAATCTAAGTGTTGCTGATGAACAATGACAATGTGAGAACAATTCACATTATCAATCTCCCAGTGAGCAGAAAGGAGCCTGACTCTCCTAGTGTGTGTTTGATACCACCATCTGAATAGGAATTTCTTTCTTACAGGTGATGCAACACTTCAAGGCTAAGATGCGGGTTTCAAATCTAAATAAAGGAGCAGTAACTAAAGGATCAGCTTGCTATTTCCTGCAGACGACACATGAGCAGATGAGAATGAGCTATAATCCTGGGGATCATAAAATCCTTGCATTTGATGATTTTCAAAGACACTGATATCTGAACAAGTTAGGAGAAGTCTGCCTATTCTGGGCAATTGTACTGTCAGGCTTTGGTTATATCCAGGTTCTTCTGAAACCTGAACTATATAGCCAGATCATGACTGGCAAGAACCTGCACTGCTGACATTTTTATGAGTGTTCCTGGGCTCTGATAGAAGGAGAATGTGCATTTAAATTGATCATGAAAAAAGAACCAAGACAGGAATCTCAATTTCAGCAAGGGATGGATATTCTGACATAACCTAGTAATATCATTCATAGTCTATACTGTACATAAACTACAGACTTCAATTTTCAAAAGAAAAAAATCTGTGCCAAGTAGGGGATGACCGTATACCCATCTACCAGGGCCTATATCCTGGCTATCTACATAAAAGATTCCATTTTTGCCAGAAGTGGGATTATTATGAAACTTTACTGTAAATTGCTTCTTTCTGTTCTCATTGTCTGATATGTTATTTCATATTGCACACATACATTATTTAAATGCTTAAACTTCACCTAGTATTCAATATATGTGAGAGCCTGAAATGACTAATTTGTGTTGTAAGTGAAAAGTTACTTTCATCACTCATCAACTTCTTCAATTGTATACTGTATCCAGTAGTTTCTAATGATTAATTAATAACTTGTGGCTTTCATTTTATAAAGAAGCACCACAATACTTGTATACTTTCAGAAATTATATATTAGTTCATTTGATTTTATGTGTGGTTCCACAAATGTCTGCATGCATTTGGCATTAATTTCGATTTTACTTAGCCATACTATACTAGTAAAATATTAATTTTAATATCATAAATTAAAATTTTAATTGTATAATTATTTAAAAAATATATATGTTAAAATATTGAAATTGGAAAAAGAACACATCTTCAAACGCAAGACACTGGACTGTAGAAGGGTTCCCAGGTGTCCAAGGAGATGGCCCCAGCTTGTTACTTGAGCAACTGATGAGAGGGCACCAGAACTGGCCCTATCCTATAACCACACTGATCAATATCTTGCATATCACCTTAGAACCCACATCTGGCAATGATGTAGATTGAGACAGAGACCCACATTGAGCAATGAACTGATCTCTCAAGGTCTTTATGAGGAGCAGAAGGAGAGAGAACATGAGCAAAAAAGTCAGGAATACAAGGGGTGTGCCTACCCAATGTGATGGTGGGGCTGATCTATTGGTAGCTCACCAAGGCCAGCTGAACTGGTACTGATGGAGCAAGTGATCAAACTGGACTCTATGAATGTGGCTGACAAGGAGGGCTGAATGAGAAGCCAAGTACAATGGCACTGGGTTTTGATTCTACTGCATGGACAGGCTTTGTGAGAACCTAGTCTGTTTGGATGCTCACCTTGCTAGAACTGGATGTGGGGGGAGAATCTTGTACTTCCTACATGGTAGTGAACCCTGACTGCTTTTTGGACTGGAGAGGGAGGGGGAGTGGAATCGGTAGACAGGAAAGGAAATGGGAAGAGGGGAGGAGGTGAAAAATTTTAAGCATAATAATAATAACAAAAAACTTAAAAAAATAAATATAACTCAGAAAAAAAAAAGAAGCAATACCTTAAAAAGCAGGAACCTACATGCTTCATAGGACTCAGGATCAGGTGATATTGAGTTATAATGCTGGGAATAAAGAAATCCATGCTTTTGCTGCATTTTACTTACCACAAATCCTGAATATGTGAGGCATATTTTGCACAGACAGGGTGCTTGATCAGTGGGGCTCTGGTAATTCCCAGGTACTACTGAGACCTGGACTATAGCCAGAGCCCCACTGTAAAGAACCCGCACTGCAGACAATTTTATTAGCACTCCTGGGCTCTGACTGAACGAGTGTGCATGGATAAAGGACCAATGATGAGAATGATCTAGGTTCCAAAAAAGGTAAATCCTGTGGTCATTATGGAGATCTCTATCAGAGCTGCTGATTCATTCCTGTCCTGATCGGAAGGTATTTTGCACCCCAAGCTGAGAAATTGAAATTGGATGTAAGGCAACAATCTGATTCCCCTGGGTTCATACTCAAATAACAACTAAACTAATTGAAACACCTGTGGCCATAAGGGTAAGATCCTTTATCTGACTACCATTGTCTCCATTATAGCTATATACTTGAAAGCTTAAATTTCTCACTGTTGGTGGTTGATTATGAATCTTTGCTGCCTATTGCTTTAGCCTGTTGTCATTTTCTGCTATGCCTTTTCTGATGTGCCACGTATAATGTTTGCATGCTTAAATTTCACCAGATGTCCATTGCATCTGTGTGCCAGAGCCTGACAGGGAAGAATCCACACTTCTGATGCTTTTATGAGTGCTCCTGTGATCTGATTGAAGGGGAGTGTACATTCAAATTGACCAGGAAAAAAGAACCAATAAGGAGAGTGTACTCAATTTCAGCAATGGTTGCAACTTCTGTGGAAACCTAGAGATCTCATTCACAAATGCTGATTCATTCATGTCAATCATGGGAAGGTGTGCTATAGCAGAAGGTGGAAAATTAAATGTGGATGTGAGGGAGAAATGTAATTTTCCCTGGCTACTGACTTCAATTAAAAAAAAAGTCCCTTCCTGGACCTGAAGGGAGACAGGAGGAACTTGAACTTTCCACAGGGCAGGAAACCCTGACTGCTCTTAGGGATGGAGAGGGAGGAGGAGAGGGAGTGGGGAGAGTGGGACGGTGTTGGGGGGAGTGGCGTTAATGCACACTTTTATAAATTAATGAACTTTTATTAAAAAAAAAAAAGAACATGACAACTGAAAAAAAAAAGTCCCCAATAGGGGATGATCACATATCCGTCTACTAGGGCCAATATCCTCACTAACTACTTGAAAGCTTCCATTTCTGCCGGAAGTTTGCTTATTATGAATTTACTTCAAATTGCTTCTTTCTGCTATCATCGTTTAATATGCCATGTCATATAACACACATAAAATATTTAAATGTTTAAACTTCACCAATAATTCAATATCTGTAAGAACCAGAAATGACTTGTTTGTGTTGTAAGTGAAAATGTATATTCATCCTTTCTCTGAACATCTTCAAATTGTATATTGTATCAAACATTGCCCACTGATTAAGCAATAACTTGAGGCAATCATCTTAAAAATAAGTATTCATAATACTTGTATACTTTCAGAAATTACACAATAGTACATATGACTTTATGTGTGGTTCCACAAATGTCTAGGGACATTTGGTATAATTTCAATTTTACCTAGCCATACCATACTAATAAAATACTCTGTTTAATATTAATGTGAGATTATTGAAATTTAGAAAACAATCACATCTTACAAAAGAAGTCATACCTTCAGAAGCAGTATCCTATTTGCTGTATAGGAATCAGGATCAGGTGATAAGGAGCTATAATGCTGGGAAACAAGCAATCTCTGTCTTGGCTGCATTTTACCTACTATGCCTCCTGAATATGTGAGGAGCAGTCTGCCAGTCTGGGTGCTTGATCAGTGGGGCTCTGATTATACCCAGGTACTACTGAGACCTGGACTATAGCCAGAGCCCCACTGGAAAGAATCCGCACTGGTGACACGCTTTTAAGCACTCCAGGCCTCTGAAGGGTTGTGGGCATTCTAATTATGCACAGAAAAAGGACCAATGAGGAGCGAGATCTCAGTTCCAGCAAAGCAGGCAAATACTGTGGTCATCATGGAGATCTCCATCAGAGCTGCTGATTCATTCTGTCCTGACCGGAAGTTATTTGCAGCCAAAGCTTATAAATGAAATTGTATGTGAGACAAAAGTCTGATTCCACTGGGTTCGGACTCAAATATCAACAAAAGAAAATGAAACACCTGTGCCAGTATGACCTGATCCTTTATCTGACTACCATTGTTTCCATCCAGTCCATATACAAGAAAGCTTAAATTTCTGCCTGCAGGTGGGTGATTATGAATTTTTGCTGCGATTTATTTCTTTTGACTGTCAATTTGTGTTATGCCATTTCTGACTTCCCACATTAATGTTTAAATATTTAATATCACAAATTTTCCACTATATATAAGTGCCTGAAATGACATGCATGTTTGTAATCGAAATGTTATTTGTGCCCATTCTCTGAACGTGCCCATTTTGCATTCTCTATGCAACAGTGTCTTGATGATTAAGCAGTAATCTGTGGCATTATTTTTAAATAAAAATAGTCATTATACTTGCATAGTTAGAAATTGCACTTTTGTGCATGAAATATTATTTTTGGTTCCACAGGGTTCGCAGGCATTTGACATTAATTTAATATTACAGAGCCACATCATACTCTTAAAATATTCTGTTTATACTAATGCTAGAACATAGATATTTAGCTAACACCTGACATCTTGAAAGAGAAGTAGTACCTTCCAATCCAGGATCCTACTTGCAGCATTGGACACAGGATCAGGTGACTTGGAGCTACAATGCTGGCAATCAAACAATTCCTGCTTTACTGCTTTCCATGGCTCTGACTTCTGTCATACTTAGGAGCACTCTGCCTAGTGTGGGCAATTGTACAGCCGGGCTTTGGTTATACCCAGCTCCTTCTGTGAGACCTGCACTATAGTCAGATCCCGACTGTAAAGAACCCACACTGCTGTCGCTTTCATTAGCACCCCTGGGCTCTGATTGAAGGAGTGTGTGCATTCAAATTTAGAGTGAATTAAAGACCAATGAACAGAGCAATCTCAATTTCGCGAATGAAGGCAAATGCAGCGGTATCCTTGGAGATCTGTGTTTTAGATGCTTATTGGATGTTTTTACTCTCACCTAAGTGTGTGCTGCACAGAGGAAGTCAAATTGAAAGTGACCGACAAGAGAAATTGTCACTTGCCATGGGCTGTGACACCAAATGATAAATTGAAAAAAAAACAATTTATTTTGAATAGTGATTCATACTGTATTTGACTGTTGGGGCAGAGTACCTGTTTATCTACCACATAGCCTGAAGCCTTCTTTTGTGATTCTCTGCTGCCAATTACGGCATGCTGCTCTAATTTTCTGATTTGCCAATAAACTTTCCCAATTTCAATGATTAAATGCATGACTGTTAGCTCTCTTCATATATATAAAATATCCAGAAAGAATATAATTATTTTCTCTGTCTCTCTATACAAATATACAAATTCATATAGAGATGCATATGTATGCATATACATTTGTACCTCAGCTCACATAAATATGTTTATTTGTCCTAAAATGAGATACTTGTATTTTGAGAAGAAACAAAGAACTTTCATGCCCAGCTCTGAACATCTGTCATTTACAACTCTATCCAACAATGCCATGAAAATAAAAAAATAACGTGAGGTATAAATTATGAAAGAAATAATCATAATGCTTATATAAACTCAACAATTGTTTATTTGCTTTTAATGTTCTTTTTCCGGCTCCACACATGTCTGCATGCATGTGGCATTAATTTTGGTTTCCAATAATCAATTAATACTCATATCACATTCTTTCAGTGTTAATCTGTGAAAATATAATATTAAACATTCACTGCATTTCCTTAATATGAATCACACTAATTTCATTAAAACCATTACTCTATTCTTAGCACATATTCTTACACTGTATTTCGTGACATCTTTGTTTGAGTCAATAATCTGTGTGCATGACTATGGAATCTAATACCAGCACATTGACAGGTTCTCAGGGTTGTAATGGAACCAGCCGTTCCCCTTTCATCATCTGTTTAAATAACATAAACCACCCTGGTCATGTTTAAGCTTTAAGACTCTTACATACGTTATTAGAATGTTTCATTTGTTTTATACTTATAGAATTATACATGAAATTTTTTTGATGTTATTTTTTGGAAATAATTGTAAAAATTTCTTGATATAGGCATCACAAGCTAGTTGCATGAAATGGTATATTAGCAATGTCAGAATGACATAGTGTTTCTAATGATATGGAATTAGTCAATTTTAACAGGCAATCTCATACTTTGCAAGAATTCAGAGTAATTTTTCTATGTTTCTTGGCCTCAATTAAAGTTGTTATGATTGTTTTTCTAATTATTAATACATGAATTCTAATAAGGGACAACAGTGTTTATTATTTTGTACCAAGCGTTTTGCTGATTAAGTAATGCAAGACACTGTGTAGACCCTAAATTATAAAGCAAAAATAATAGGAGATATTAAGCAGTTAACCACAGATATCCCTGTTATGTAGTTAAATATTTACTACTTTTCTATCTGAGGTTATGTTTTGCATTTCCCTACTTTCAGCCTTGTTGCCAGTAATGCCTAAATTAATAAGAATAATCTTCTACACTTGAATTATATGATTAACTGAAATTAGATGGAAGAAATACTACACACTGATCAAGTGTCAAAAATCTGAGACCCAATGGCACAGGCCTAAGCAAAAACTGGGTCCATTATTTTGATAAAGTAATACAGAGAAACAGAGGCTGAATAATATAACCCTAAATCAGTGCATAATTGTTTCCAAAATGTATGTTGTATATACTGGATGGTAAAGAAAACAAGATGGGCAGTCAGGCTGTATTTCACATGGAAGAGAGACATTCTGGGACAATGTTGAAATGTTACTGGTCTTTTAAATCCTCAGTGATCTATATTGAAAAGAAGATAGAAAAATTCTTTCTCATTTAGAAGAGGTGAATGAATCCGTAACACCATTATCTTCCTGCCTCTACTTTACTCTCCATCATCGGTACTCCAAGGCTGAGGTAGCACACACAGGCCATGCACAGGATCAAAATGGACAAAGCAACAGAAGCATTAACAGAGAAATCTGATGTGTAATTTCTTTAATGGCTTAATGTAACAGACTGTCACGAACAGAAAGAAACTGATTTGCAATAAAGCTCTTTACTGGCTGATGATATAGAGAGGAATGGACTGACAAGAAAGGAAAAACAAAGGAGTAGATTGTAGGAGTATATTCTAAACTGCACAGGAAAAGCAAACAAATATTGCAGAGTTATACCTATGTCCCTAATAACATAAGGTTTATAACAAGTACATGTCCTGTACAATAATTTCTGGTTCACCCTTGCCTGGGGAAAGGTAGAATGGCATTTGAAAAATATTCCCATGATATTTCCATAGATTCTAAGTGTTGACAATGAACATTGACCCAGCCATAGCAATCCCACAGTGGATCTACCTAGTAACACATGAACATCGGCAATGGATTATCTTCCTTACAAAAGTTACAGTTCTTCAACGCTGAGACAGGGATTGCACATCTTAAAGAGAAAGTTTGACTTCAGAAACAGGAAGCTACTTGCTGCAGAGGAGGTAGGAGCAGGTGGCTTGGTGCTCTAATACTGGGAAATAATTATTGCTGTCCTTGCGAAATTCTCCAGCTTCTGACTCCAGCACTGGTCAGAAACAGGGAGCCTTGTCTGGATCAAATACAGTGAACGGGGCTTTAATTATACCCAGGTCCAGCTGAGAACTGGACAATAGCCAGAGCCTGACTAGTAAGAACCACAGTGCTGACACTTCATTAGCATTTCTGTCCTCAGATTGAAGGAGTGTGGGCACTCAAATTGAGCATGAAATAAGAACCAAAGAGGATCTCAATCCTAGTCATGGAGATACAGCCTGCTGTGCTCTTGGAGCTCTCCATCAGAGCAGCTGATAAATTCTTGTGCTCACGTGGATGTATTTTGAAGCTGAAGCTGTCTAATGAAGAGTGGAAGTGAGGGAAAATGCAATTTGAGCAGTTCTGGCTTCCATTATCAAAAAGAAAAACTGTCTTCTGACAAATGGAGGTAGTCCTCTACCTAGCTGTCTAGACAAATAACCTGAAAATTCACATGAATGTCTTCGTCTCTTTCAAGACAGGAGTGATTTGGGTTCTAGTCATCAATTGCTGCTATCTGCTGTAATGCTTTACCATATTACCCAAGCATAAAATGAATTTCTGAAATAAAGCTTTGCCACTGTATGTACTTATTAAAATATGTATGTAAGTAAGCATGCATGCATTATTGTTTGTATGTATATAAACATATTTTTTGAATGTAAACATTTATTTATATTTGTGTGTCTATGTGTATTTATGTAGATGCAAGAATTGTGGTTTTATTTATACTTTATTTATGCATGTATATTTTCTGCCTATATGTCTGTGTTATTGTATGTATATATGTGTACATACTCAGTCTCCTGAGAAGAGATGCGTGTGTTCTTGTGGAAATGTTACTTACATGCTGTGCCCTGCTCATTCCTATTTAGAATCTAGTGTCATGTTTATGAAGAAAAAGTCCGAGGTCTTACTTTTAGAAAGCAATATTCTCGATACATGCATATTCTGAATAATTGCACATTTCTCTGATACAATGTGTTTCTATACTTGTCTGCATGCATTTGGCAAGGTATACTTTGATTATTTTGGTGTCACCGAGCCAATTCATACTTGTAAAACTTTTTGTATAGTTTTTATATGTTATTATTGAAATTTTGAATCAATTCACTTCATTCCTATCACTGTAATTTCTCTCCAATCACCTAGTCCATCCTTAATAAATTAACTTACTCTTTTCTGTGTGACATATGTTTTCAGGTATATCAGATGTGTATGAATGGAAATTTTTGAAATAACCCTATCATTGTTATAAAATTAGTGAAAATTCTAGATCCTAGTATCGCTGTACACATATTTAAAAATATAGAGAACTGACAGAACAACAGTTAAAATTCTTTAACCACATTAATATTTGTGGTCGGATTGCAGAGAAAATAAATGTGATGAAGTATTTTGAAAGTCTATTGTCATGTCTTCTTATCAGGTTTCCGAACTTCATAACTAGTAAGATGCTAACATCAAGTTGAAGCAAAACATACTAGAAACATTTCTAGTACTTATTTTATATTCTTATCGTTTTTTGATATGTTAGAATGCATGTAAAGAATTAAAATGATTAGGAATGTAACCATGAGCCATTCTATTTATATCCCCTAGAGCTTGTTAGTGAAAATCTGCTTCATGATCCCACACTGATAAAACTGATTCATCATGCTTCCACAGCACTCCTATTATGCACCTAGCACTGTTGCCTTTGGAAACTTCTCTTTCATGTACCTAGAGCCAGGTTCATCAAGTTTGGCTCCTGAAAGGTGGTAAGTCATTGTTATCCTAGGTCACGGTGGCCTTGCAAATGCCTATACATTGTATAAAGGATCTGTCTGTCTCCATAGTAGATGAAATTCTTGCTACCTTCAGTAATAATTTCATGTAATCTCCCACTAAAAATGCCTTAAAGCCTCTCCTCTTTGAAGATCCCACCTGTTTTCTCTGCAGCTTTTCTTCTTCAAAACCTGATCTCAGGTTTATGTAATATAATTTGATGAGTAATGTGGATATTCATTAGCCATTGATCTTGAAAAAATTAGAAGCACAGTGAGTAAATAGCATTGGATACATTAACACATTAGCAATAGGCATATCTTGGACTACATTTATTTATCATAATGGTTATCTACAAATTTCTTGCCAGGCTTTTCAGCTTCATCATAAGCCATGAGCACAGATGATTTTTCTTCTGGAGGAAATCAGACTCAGCAAAGGTTGTGTCACCTTGGCCTTCAAGAACCTTAGGTGCAGTTCTTCCCCTTGTGGTGGCTTCTCTTACCTTTTCTGAAATACTTATATATCACCATAGGATACACAATTTATAAAGGTAGAGTTGCATTTCATTAAGAGGAGGGAGAAGTTTGGTACTCAGGAAAGGGTATTGTGACTCTGCTTTTTCTTCCATATGGGTATGGACAGACACTTCAAGAATAGCTGAGAGGAGCTTCCATTGTTTGTCCCAGCTAAACTCTCCAAGACGTGAGTCGTATGGGTGAGATGATAGTCCTGTGTAAGTCAACTGCTCAAATCTGTGGGGAACAATTCAAATTATGAGGCAAACTGAGAGCAAATTTTTCCCTGCCACACAGGCTTGTCATTAGTTATTGTCACATTTGCATTGAAACAGTTTGGAGATCTTCCAGGGAGAGCATTGCTCACTCTTCATACTTGGACCAGTTACTTGTGTTATTTGCAGCAAAGCATAGGATCAGTCAACAGAACCTAGTTACATACACCTCACTATTATTGTGGAATATTAAGGTAAGGTGTGTTACATTGATTTATGCTGTGGAATATTGAATAACATAAAGATGTGGTACATTCTTTTATGTTCAATTTGTTTAATGTTGTAAATCAGTTTTACTTCCACAGCAAAAACTACATGAATGGTCTACAATAAGAGCTGAATATTCAACAGTTACGCTGGTGAGAGAAATTAACAGGTTTGGGGTACAGAGTTTATACACAGAAAGAGAAATCTATGGAAGAAGAGTGGAGACACATATTCACACATGAAGTTCAGTCTCCGTGCGTTTATTTGAGAGCTGGGTGATAGGAAACTAACGGAATAAAATCAAACTAGAAAATGGAATTTTGAAACATAGGCATCATTTAAAAGTACTTTTGGTATGCATGAAGACACTGTCATAGCAATTGGATTTTCCCGCAGGTGCCAGCAGATTCTTCCTCTCTGGAGCAGTTTACTGTCAGGCTATGGCTAGATCAGGTCCAGCTGATACCTGGACTCTAGCCAGAGCCTGACTGCTGAAATCCCCAGCTGAGGAAAATTTTATTCGCTGTGTTTACCTCTGATTGGAGGAGTGTGTGTCTTCTAAGTGAGAATTAAATTAATTTTGAACCAATCAGAGAACTCAAACGTCATCATAGAAAGCAGAAAAAAAAAGAGCCTGCAGTAACCTAGGTGATTTCCCCCAGAGCTACTGAATCATCTGTCCCTCCCTCCTCACTGTCTGATGCAACAGGAACAGGGAAAGTGAAAGGGAAAGATAGGAAAAAGACGCATTTACCCTGAGCTCCAGCTACAATTAACAGTGGGATCAGGAGAAGCAGTAATATAAGGAAAACTCCAATGAGTTTTAAGGATGGCACCACTGGAGACAGATGCCAGGTCGCCCTGCTATGCTTGATGATCCACCTGGAAGGGTTGCCTTTTTCTGAGCAAATACAAAGGAGGTTTCAATGATGCTTGTGTGTGTCTGTGTGTGTGTGTGTGTGGTGTGTTGTGTGTGTGTGTGTGTGTTCCTGGGCTCTGATAGAAGGAAAGTGTGCATGAAAAAAGAACCAATAAGGAGAGTGATCTCAATTCCACCAGTGGACAGATTTTCTAACGTAAACTAGAGATATCATTCAGAGATGCTGATTCATTCCTGTCTCCCATGTGAATGTGTGTTGCAGCGGAAGGGAAGAGGCTGAATATGGATGTGAGGAAAAAATATAAATTTTCCTGGGTATTGACTTCAATTATCAAAAAAAAAAACTGTTGCCAGTAGGGGATGATTCTATACCCATTTACCAGGGCCTATATCTTGGCTATCTACAGAAAAAAAATCATTTTTGCCAGAAGTTGGGTTATTATGAACCTTTACTGTAAATTGCTACTTTCTGCTGTCATTGTCTGTCATGTCAGATTTCACCCATACATTATTTAAATGCTTAAACTTCACCCATTATTCAATATATGTGAGAGCCTGAAATGACTTGTTTGTGTTGTATGTAAAAAGGTTACATTCATCACTTCTCAAAATCTTCAATTGTATTCTGTATCCTGCAGTGACCACTGATTAAGCAATAGCTTAAGGCCTTCCTTTTTACAAAGAACCATTCACAATACTTGTATAGTTTCAGAAATTCTACATTAGTTCACATGATTTATGTGTGATTCCACAAATGTTTGCAGGCATTTGGCATTAATCTCAATTTTACCTAGCCATACCATACTAGTAAAATATTCTTTTTAATATTAATGTTAGACTATTAAAATTTAGAAAAATAACACATCTCAAAAGAGAAGCAGTACCTTAGGAAGCAGAATCTCACGTGTTGCATAGGACTCAGGATCAAGTGATATAGAGCTATAATGCTGGGAATCAAAAATTTCCTGCATTTGCTGCATTGTACTTGCCACAAATCCTGAATATGTGAGGCTCGGTTTGCCCAGACTGGGTGCTTGATGAGTGGGGCTCTGGTTATACCACACAAAATGGAATTTTAAACATAGGCATCATTTAAAAGTACTTTTTGTATGCATGAAGACACTGCTATTTGCACACAACAATTGGATTTTCTAAATGAGTTACCTATTAATATCTACAGCATTCGTGATATTTAATACAAAACCATTAGTTCAAGTGTGCAAGCTATCCATATGGAGCACCTGTAAGGAAAGCAGAAAAATAGAGTGTGAAGGTTAACATACAGAATTCTAATGCTATACCAGGAAATGGTATCGAAATTTGTTAAAAGCAGGGTTAGTTTCAACAATCACAGGGTATCAGGGATTTATTGAGAGACATGTGAGCATCTCCAAAACACTATTTATCATTTTAAATATACTGATTTATCAATGATGATAAAATAAATATAATTAGAGATAAAGAACAAAAGTTAAGCTAAAGTATGGAATCTACGTTGGTAATATACTTAGAGAAACAGAAAAGTAGTGAAAGTTTATATTATGCGTAACTACTAACTATAGCAAGTGATAATCTACAAGGAGAATCTGTACAGGTGCTAAGAACAGAGCAAAGTAATTTCAGATGCTATGAGAAGAAAATCTTCCTGTTCCTATGCCCCTGTGTGACTGAGTAATTGTATTCAGGCCAAATTTATCTCCTAGTGGCTTGTGAGGGATGCTCTACACATTTCTCTTTACTCATTTCTTGTATCTTTAAAAAACGTTAAATTTATGTGTCTGTTTTACAGAAAAAAGTTTCAGGAATAAATATTCTTTTGAAATTATTTTTCTCAAATTCATTATCTGAAAATAAGAAAATACATGAGTTAGTAAATTGTACCTAGATTCTACTATACATGGAATGTTCAGTTTGATTATGTCACATGGTATAAAACTTGAGGCAAAACTGTAGATATCCAAGTGTGTAATTTGGCAGAAAAACAAAGCTGTCATCATCAAGAAAAAAAATAGCACATCACTTTACGAGTTTAAAAATTGTGGTAAACGGGGCTGTAGAGATGGTTCAGTGTTTAAGAGCATTGCCTGTTCTTCCAAAGGTCCTGAATTCAATTCCTAATAACAACATGGAGGCTCACAACCATCTGTAATGAGGCCTGGAGCCCTCTTCTGTCTTGCAGGCATACAAGTAGACAGAATATTGTATACATAATAAATAACTAAATATTTTTTTTTAAAAAATTGTGGTGATCAGGTTTTTTATATAGAAAGCATAAGTCCTAAGATACAGTGATGTCCTAAAATTTGAAAACCTCTTTATAGGTAGACTGATTCATACTTATTCTATATGTTACTATCCATAGATTATCATGTATTTGCCGCCAAAGTGCTGCAAATAAATGATCTTATAAGTCCCGTTTGAAAACAATAAGTATATTTTCCCCTTGTACTGAATTTTCTTGTTATATTTATGAACATTTTCCCCTTCTGACCACATCCTCAAAGCTTATGTAGACACTAGTGTCTGTGGTCTGGGCAGCAGTATTTTTGCAAACCTAATGGGGATGGAAGGATCCAGCAATGGAGAAGGGATACAGGCTTAATGTGCAAAATTGCAGGCTAAAACCTGTCTTCAACCACATAAATCAAATAAAGAGACTGGTGCAGTAGAATTGTCTATATTCTGTCAATCATGTTTTAAATCAATGGTGACTGGCCAGGCAGGAAGTATAGGCAGGAAAATCAGACAGGTAGTAGAAATGATGCAAAGAGAACAGGAGAATTCTGGGAAGGAGGAAGTTGATGCCTCCCATTCCTGCATACATCACCAAAGAAGAAGGATGTGATCTGCCAGCTGGAAAAGGTACTGAGCCAGGTGGCTAAAATAGATGAGAATAACGGGTTAATACAAGTTACAGGAACTATTAAGAAGCGTGATCTAATGGGCCAATCAATTTTGTAACTTAAGGAGATCTTTGTGTGATTTTCATTGGGGCTAAACAAATGTGGGAACCGGGCAGGACAGAAAACCTCAACAAGCAAGCCAGCCACTCATGTTACAAGAGACCCTGCATCTCCTGTACCACATACCTTCCTCAGAGGTCATACACCACATCCTATATGGAGAATACAAGAAAGTATGACAAAAAAAATCCCAAAATGTGTATCATCACTTTGGTGATAATATTTTGAGAAACATGTTCGGGTCTTTCTTCATAAAATGTCAATGAAGGAAAGAATTACTTACTAGAAGCCATGATAGTTCTGATAAAATTAAATCCTGCCAGCTGAACCACAACTTACATATCCATTACACTGCGACAGTACCATGCTGTCTAACCCTTAAACACCACCTCTTAATAAATTTCATGCAGTGATTAACTGAATTCAAAGCAGTTAAAACTTTAATATAGAACCCATTTTGCAGAGTTGAATTTATGAAGCCCGAAAAGCAGAAAAATGGCACGAGTAAGATATCTAATGTGATAATTCTGTACAAAAAGTCAGTGGGAAACAGGAAAATAGTGTTAGTGAATCTGCATTGGTGATGTAAAAACTATCATTGCAGAGTAGTTTTCTCAGTGGAGTGAAGAAAAAGCTCATATGGTTGTTGTTGGAAAATTATTACCACGGTATATCGTCACCCTAGCAGATGATGCAGGACACTAAGAATGAGACAGGGAAGATAAACCTTAGAAGAGAAATGGCTTAATAGGCATGAAATGATTCTGTGCATAGAACTTTCCTGCCTATGCTAAGTCTCCACTGGCTCTGCTTCCAGCAATCTCAGCACCAGTCTGCCTCCTCTGGAGCAGTTTACTGTAAGGCTATGGCTAGATCAGGTCCAGCTGATACCTGGAATCTAGCCAGGAGCCTGTCTGCTAAAAACCCAGCTGAGAAAATTTTTATTTGCTGTGTTTGCCTCTGATTGGAGGAGTGTGTTCCTTCTCAGTGAGAATTAATTCTTTTAGAACCAATCAGAGGAGAGAGCTCAAATGTCATCATAGAAAGCAGAAAAAAAGCCTGCAGTAACCAAGGTGATTTCCCCCAGAGCTATTGAATCATCTGTCCCTCCCTCCTCACTGTCTGATGCAACAGGAACAGGGAAAGTGAAACGGAAAGATAGGAAAAAGACATATTTACCTGAGCCCTAGCTAGAATTAACAATGGGATCAGGAAGAAGACTAATGTAAGGAAGTCTTCAATGTATTCTGAAAGAGGGCACCACTTGAGACAAACATCAGGCAGCCCTATTATACTTGTTAATGCTCCTGGAAGGTTTGCCCCTTTCTTAGGAAATACAAAGGAGGGGTGGTTGGAAAATGGAAAGGAGGTGGAATAAGGTCCTGGGAGGATAGGAGGGAGGGAAGGCTACAGCCACCATGTAAATAAATAAGTACATATTTAAAAAAAATAACAATGGTCAAATTCGGTCAATAGTGTCATGGACTATTCATGTTTCTTGATGCTTGAGAGTAGACACTTGGTATCTAGTAGAAAACCTCTCTTTCTGTCAACATTTCTGATTGTGACTCTTGGCTGCCAAGTGCAACTTGTTGCTGAATCATAATTTCTTGTATCAATTTACAAAAAGATATGATTGTATGCTAAATTTTATTACTTTTTAATGTATTTAATATTCTAGAGTGACTTTCAAATCTTCTGGAATTAAAAAAGAAATGATGTTGCTGCTTTGGTGGATGTCTGTAGAATTTTACCATCATGGTTTTGTTTCCTATGCTCATAATTGTAGCTACCAAAGTTTCTTCCCTTCTCTCCTGGCCATTCGCAGGGCCATGTGACCTCCGGCCTCCTGGAGACTCTGCACTAGCTCTGGCTTGAGGGGATAACCTAGCTAGAACCTGGTTCTCTTTGTTATGGTGATTCCACTTGTATTCAAGGTCTTAGCAGTGTGCCAATAGCCTGCCTGCCCTAGCTGACCCTGCCCGAGGCGCCAGGAAGGCTTTAATCTTCCCTACTGCTCCTGGTTGGGAGGAGGCCTTGCATTTTCGGTCCTTCTAGCCCACTGGTATAAAAACCTGACTTGAGTTTAATAAAGTTGCCATTTACTCTTGTAGATGAGCCAGGTTTCTTTTGTGTGTGTCTCTTTTCCAACCCTCAGGACAATCGTCCCTTCTCTTGGGCCCGTGTTCAGGAAGCGCGCAGCCTGGGTCGGGCGTGGGTATCCATTGGAAAGTGCTGTCTCTTACACATAATACCGCTCCTATTTCTATGACAGGCATTAAGGGGTTAGGTAAGCAGGGGTAAGTGCGAGCTCACTGATCCTAGACTAAAAGGTGGGGAATCTGAATAAGAACAAACTAGTCTTTTTGAATGCATGTGACAGCTGTCTGACTTCAGCAGTATGTGGGGCCACTAGTAGAGCAATCAATATTTATTTTTAGTGCATGAACTGCCTCTTTGGAGCCAGTTCCCTATGAAGGAATACCTTGTTCATCCTTGATATAGGGGGAATGTACTGGTCCTGCCTCAAGTGGTGTGAGAACTTTGTTGGCTCCCTTGGGAGACCTCATCCTCTCAGATGATTGGATAGTGTGTGATGGGGAGCAGATAGGGTGAGTTAGAGGACTGGTGGGTGAGGAATCAGAATTCATAAGAAAAATGAGACTTTCAGAAATGACAAACAGAAAAATACATAAATAAATAAATGAGTAAATTAATACATATGAGAGAATTGTTGTTCTAAGAATCTTCTCGGAAATACCCAATTACCATGTAATGTCACACAGTGTCAGATAAATGAAAAATGATTTTAGTATGGTATCTAATTCAGAAGAGATATTCTTAAAATATATGTATAGATTCAAATATTCTATGCGTATGTCTGGTACTTTTATTAGTAATTTCTTATGTGTCTAAATTTGTGTTGTCTCCCTTTTTACTATTAGCTTCAGTTACTATGCATAAATTTTTGTATTTATAAAAGTCCACTTCTTCCTACATTAGATTCCTTTTCCATCACCACTATCCTTATTCTATCTGAAGTCCCCTATGCTCTCTCTTTCTGTTTAATTTTTGAGATCATTTAAGTCATTCGTGAGTTCACAGAGTCCAGACAATATCCTGAAAAAATAGTCAGCCTCTCTCATCAAGCAACTCTTAAAATATCTGATGAATTTCTTCTGTCACCTCATTAAATAACAAAAGACGCTCTTATAAGGGTTAGGATACATGAGAACCACCCCTAGTCACATTCAGTTTTTGTCCTGTATAGTGTGACACCACAAGAGTCTGGAAGAGTTTGTAAAGAATTTATTTATGTATAAAATAGGAAGTCGACTCACTGATACAGAACAGGACAGAAGCCACCGCTGATCCAGCTACATCCATGCAGATCTTCTGCCCAGGGGTGAAGAACACCAACAGCAATGTCTCCTATCATGCTGGGATCACCCAGAGAGTGCAGGAATAACTGAGATGGAGAATCACCCCTTCGTATTTCATGTGATCTCAATCACAAACAAGAAAATACTCTAGGATTCATAATTCCTAAAACCCATTAACCTAAATGATTGAAATCCCACGACACTTGATTAGGTGTCATCCTTAGTAAAACTTTCATTTTAAAGGAGAGAGAGTCTTAAAAAACCCCAAAATGCTCAAACTTCAAACAACAATTGCCACTGTTATGTTTTTGCAAACCTAATGGGGATGGAAGGTACCAGGAGTGGAGAAGGGACACAGGCATAGTGTGAAAAATTGCAGGCTAAAACCTGTTTTCAACCACATAATTCAAATTAAGAGACTGGTGTGTAACATGAGGGCCAGGTTGTTGGTGTTTCTGTCCTGCCTGGTACCCCACAACCGGCATATCCCAAAGAAAATCACACAGAGGTCTCCACAAGTTATAAAAATGATTGGCCCATTAGGTCAGGCTTCTTGCTCACTAATTTTTACATCCTACAGTACCCCACAACACTTGTCTGTGTTATTTATTTGGCTCAGTACCTTTTCCAGTGGGGCAGGTTACAATTTGTTTCTCTGTGGTCTGGGCAGGAATGAAGAATGGACTTCCTCCTTCCTTGCCTTCTCCATTTCTCATTGCCCTGCCTCTACTTCCTGTCTGGTTTACCCGCCTGTACATACTACCTGGCCAATCAGGGTTTTTTATTAAAATACATGATTGACAGAATACAGATAATTCTCCTGCACCATATGAATACTCTGAACAAATAGATACTTGTTTGTAAAGTTTCATTTCTGACTCCACCCTGTCTGTGTGCATTTGGTATTAATTTTTGGTTTTACAGAGCCAGTTTATACTTAAAACACATCCTTTTCAGTATTAATGTGTTAGAAAAGATATCGTAGAAAATTCAATAGATGTTCTTTAACAATAATACCAAGAATTCCTCTCCAATCACTACTCTATCTTTAGTGTATATGCTTACTCTCAATTTGTGATCTATGTTCAAGTAAATGAACTGTGTGCATAGGTATGGAAACTAATATCAGCATATTGATGGATCTGAGGCCTGTGATAACGGAGGAAATCTGTATTTCCCCTTATATCATCAGATTAAATAACATAACCACCTTGAAAATATTTAGGCTTTATGACATTCAATATGTACTCCTGAAGTTTTACTCTGTAACATGAAAATGTAGAGGTTTGACATTATTTAAATTTCTGAGAAATGAGTAAAGGAGAAAAAAATCAGAACATCCTCCACAAGCAACAGGAAGATAATTTGGGTTTGGGTACAACACAGGGCCATAAGAACAAGAAAACATTTATCACTTTGTATCTAAACTCACACTGCTGTGTTCTTAGCCCCGTACTGATTCTCCTTCGAAATTATTACTTTACACAGGAAATATTAATAAATAATATCAAGTTACAGTATTTTCTGTACTGTGATTTCTCCTACTTCTGCACATTGTCACCCTGTTCCTGAGGACATTCTTGATTATGTCATCACACTAAATAAACTGGTCCTGTCCTCAAAATAACTTCATACATACTGACGACTGTTTATGTTGTTGGAAGGTTCACTGTGTATTATTGATATTGAAGTAATTCTTCAACATCAACAACAACATATACTCTAGTGCAAAATTGTGTAAATGTGAAACTAGCCAAGTACTTTCTATTGTTTTTTAGGATTATTCTGTGAGATAGAACCCATAGGTGATACTATTAATGTGGCCAAGAATCTGAGTTTAGATAGGTTATCGTTATCAGAAAAACCTACTCAGATTATACTGCTAAGGTAAAAAATTAAAATTATGCCGACGAAAATGCGGTTACTTCATGTGTCAGTTCAATGCTCCATCCTCATCAGCAATACTTCTTCTTGTGTTAAATGGTAAATAATATGGGAATTTTCAATGAGCCATTGTATAAAGAGTGAGCAACTTTTCAGCACTAGGTCCTAGAATGGGATGTCATCATGAAACCTCTGCACTAAAGCTTCAGACATCTCGGAATCTTTAGATTCCAGATGGAAATCCATCGTTGATATCTGCTCTAAGACTCATCTGGCCTTGTCTTTCTTAAGGTCATATAGTGGATTAATACCATGGTTGGGAGGAGTGTTTAACTTTTTTTTATTTATTTATAAAAGTTTCTACTTCCGCCCCTCCTCCCAATACCCTCCCATTCCCCCCACTCCCTCTCTTCCTCCCTCTCCAGCCCTAAGAGCAGTCAGTGTTTCCTGCCCTGTGGGAAGTTCAACTTCCTCCCCCCTCCCTTCAGGTCTAGGAAGTTGAGCATCCAAAAAGACTAGGATCCCAAAAATTCAGAACAAGCAGAGGAAACAAGTCCCAGTGCCTTTATCAATGGCTTCTCAGACAGTCCCCGTGCCAGCCACATTCAGAAAATCCGGCCACATTCAGAGAATCCAGTTTGATCATGTGCTCGTTCAGTCTCAGTCCAGCTGGCCTTGGTGAACTCTCATTAGATCTCATTAGATACAGATCAATCCCCTGTATCAGAGGGTGAACGCACTCCTCAAAGTCCTGCCTTTCTTGTTCATGTTCTCCTTCCTTCTGCTCCTCATTTAGACCTTGGGGGCTCAGTCCAGTGCTCCACTGTGGGTCTCTTTCTCAATCTCCATTCATCATCGGGTGAAGGTTCCCTCTGATCCTGCCTTCCTTGCTCAAGTTCTCCCTCCTTCTGCTTCTTATTTGGACCTAGGCAGTTAATTCCAGTGTTCCAATGTATGTCTCTGTCTCTATCTCCATCCATCGCCAGATGACTGTTTTATGGTGATATGCAAAATATTCATCAGGATGGTTATGGGCCAAGGCCAGTTCAGGCACCCTCTCCTCTGCTATCCAGGGAACAATCTGGGGATCTCCCCTTGGACCTGGGAACCCCTCTAGAATCAAGTCTCTTGTAAACCCTAAAAAGGCTCCCTTAGTTGAGATATATACTTCCCTGCTCCCATATCCATCCTTCCTCCCTCTCCCAATCCCAATCCCCCAAGCTTTCCCCAATCTTTCCCTACTCCTTTCTCTCTAACTTTCTCCTTCCATACACTCCCATCCTCGTGCACCCAATTATGCCAGGCACTCTTGTCTACTTCCAATATCCTGGAGGAAAACTACATGTTTTCTTCAGGTTCACCTTCTTATTTAGCTTCTCTAGGATCACGAATAAAAGGCGCAAACACCTTTAATTATTGGTAGAATCCACTTATGAGTGAGTACATGCCATATTCCTCTTCTTGGGTCTGGGTTACCTCACTCAATACAGTGAAGGGGAACTGATCTTGAGATTTTAACTCTTTTAAGAAAAGTAATTATCCTTTCCAATTTCTTTGTCAACAGAATGAACAAAAGATAAATTTAATGGTTTCCATCAGCTATGTAACAATTCCAGAATACTAAAAGAAAAACTTAGAAGTCAATATGGCTTAATAATACTGGTAAGATTTGGATAGATGGCTCAACAGTTAAGAGCAATTGCTGATCTTACAGAGAACACTAATTTGATTCCCAGCACCAAAAGAACCTAAAAAATTTCTTTAACTTTAATGAAGTGGATCAGACAACATTTTGGGACCATTAAGTGACAAAAGCAGCAGGTATTAAAAGACATTCCTAAAAAGAAAGCACTTACATACACATAATTTAAACAATTATTTATAAAGTAATACAAAATGAAATTTTGTATAAATATACTGTTGAAACACAGAATCAAAAGAGGAGAAAAACTAAACAAGAAGTCAATGGTCATGTTAGACACTTTCTCCTAAGATTAAAATAAAGAGTTTTATTATGACACACACAGAAAAACCATGTGTCATTATCTAAAGAAAAAGACAGGATATATTTTTACAAATCCAGAACTCTTTCATGATAAAAACACTCAGCAAATAAGGAAAACAAAGTATATATTTAAAGCAAAATGCAATCAGAAAAAAAATTAATAGGCACAATTTTATCTGAAAAGCTTTAATATTCCATACTAAAAACACATTACAGCAAATAAAAGAAATCAAACAGGTATTTTCCCCACATTTCTAGTCAACATTTGTTTTAAAACTATAGCCAGCTGTATTAGATGAGGAAATATCATAAAGGATCCCATATTTACTGTGGGCCTTTCACAAATGATAAGGATATTATAATACATCTTGAAGAAAATGACATAATTGGTGGATATAAAGATCCTAAGAATTAAAAGAAATCATTCTAATACATAAAGAATTCTCACTTCTGCTACTCATATTATAAAATTAAGTAGTGTTGCATTTCTAAACAAATGATATTCTAAATACTAACTCAGAAAAGTAATATATTAAGGGATTATATGTCACACTTGGTTATTTTCCTGAGGTCACAGCTCATTAGAGCATGGGGCAGAAGGATCCCATGAATTTAAGGGTTGCAAAATTCCCTGGGCAACATACAAAAAGCACCAGTGAGAATTGATCTTGATATAAAGAATAATTGATAAATTGTATAGTTTATAATCCACTGGTAAGGAGAGATTCTTCAACTGAGCCAGGAGAAGTTTTTAACATTTTACTACTCTGTGCATTTTTCTGGAGGGACATTAAGAAAGGGATTTTAGGCAGTAACAGGACTGAAATCAAAACATCATACAAAGTCCTCTGGAATTTCGTTTCTAAGTGATGAAAGCATCACTATCAGTTATTATATGCTTGATGTATTTGTACAAAGACTAAGAAAAGGATTTTAAGAGAGTATGTATTGCTATATCTAAGTATACTTGCATTGTGACTATGTTCTATGTAATACATTATCTCTATCTAAAAGTATAAAGGCATAAGTAGAAAACATACATTTCTTTAAAATTTTTACAGAAGTAATCTGTAAAATTTATATGTAAAAGCAAGTAGAATCAGATATATAAATTCTTGTAGAAAAATAAAACATTTCAAGCAATATTTCAATAAAGTAAAAAAATGATTTGATCCCCACCTAGTGGTTGGTAAATGAATGAAAATATCAGACAATAAAAATAACTGTATTAATGCTATGATGAATTCTTGCTGTTTGTATGTTGACTGAGCACCATCTTATGAGGAGTGAAGAGTTATAAATGAAGAACAGAACATTCAACCTGGACTGCTTTTAGGTCATTGATTTCTGAAACTTTCTTGAAGATGCCTATGAAGCAATTCAGGTTACTCAGCCATGAACTACTTATTAACTTTCTAGGGTAAGATGAAAAAGAACATAGAGTTAATTCTTTAATCACACCTCTTCATAAAGAAATGTGCATTGACTGGTATCTTCTAGTTACACTTTGACTTTCTGGAATATTCTGAATTCATTTAACCCAATTTTCAAAATTAAGACCCAGGCATACTCAGCAAAGTCTTTTTCATTCGACTCTTGCACACATATTTTTCTTTCACTATATAATGCATATTTTCTGCTTCATTGATGAAACACTGACATATAACTATTTGTGAGTAGTAGAATCAACTCTTTTGACAATGTACAGTCCAGCATCATGAAAATGCAATTTTGGTTCACAATGCATGTATCTGGTGGCAGGTACATAAAAGGAGAGTATGGTAATACTTCCACCCTTTAGTTTGACTTCATATGAATTTCCAGACCGTCGCTCCAATGCTTTCACTTTCCACAAAGGAATGGCCCTCCAACATCAAATATCAACCAAGAAATGTCTCACAGACATGCACATAGGATAATCAGAAAGGCAAAAGAAATGTTGGTGATTTTGCTATACAGAGACCCCAGAGATGTTGGTTTTATGTACCTAAGTTATCGGCAACGTTCTTCTTTTTCTGATGCTGTCCTTTGCATTGACCACTTTCAACATTTGTTGTCGGAGACCTGGAGGAATACCATGGAATCAAAGTAATAAATCTGCTGTACTTTTGTTATAGCTCCATAAAGGCAAAACATACAAGAAATGAAAATTGATATTGGAGATTTGAACCTCTGACCCTAAATAGCAACAGAACCATAACAAGTAAATTTCCTGTAATATATTACAATGTGTACTCATGACTTAGTGAGAGAAAAAGTATCATCTGCAAATGTTACTGTTTGATATTTCGCAGAATCTAAGGGTTGCTTATGAACACTGGCAATGTTAGAGCAATTCACGTTCTGGATCTCCCAGTGAGCAGAAAGGAGCCTGACTCTCCTAGTTTGTGTTTGATACTAACATCTGAATAGGAATTTCTTTCTTTTTTTTTTAAAAGTAAGTTTTATTAAATTATAAAAGTTTCCATTTCCGCCCCTCTTCCCAACACCCTCCCACTCCCCCCTCTCCCTCTCCTCCTCCCTCTTCATCCCTTAGGGCAGTCAGGGTTTCCTGCCCTGTGGGAAGTTCAAGTTCCTCCACCCCCCTCCAGGTCCAGGAGGTGAGTGTCCAAACTGACTTGATCCCCAAAATCCAGAATATGTAGAGGAAACAGGTCCCAGTGTCATAGTCAATGGCTTTTCAGAAAGACTCCGGGCCAGCCACATTCAGAGAATCCAGTCAAATTCCGAGAATCTGGTTATATCACTTCCTCGTTCAGTCCCAGTCCAACTGGCCTTGGTAAACTCTCATTAGATCCGTTCCATTGTATCAGTGGGTGATAGCATCCCTCGCAGTACTGATTTCGTTTTTCATGTTCTTCCTCCTTCTGTTCCTCATTTGGACCTCGGGGGGCTCAGTCCGGTGCTCCAATGTGGGTTTCCGACTTTATCGCCGTCCTTCGCCAGATGAAGGATCTATGGTGACAAGCAAAATATACATCTTTCTTACCGGTGATGCAACACTTCAAGACTAAGATGCGGGTTTCAAATCTTAATAAAGGAGCAGTAACTAAAGGATCAGCTTGCTATTTCTTGCAGATGACACAGGAGTAGATGACTCTGAGATATACTCCTGGGAATCATAAAATCCTTGCATTTGATGATTTTCAAAGACACTGATGTCTCAACAAGTTAGGAGAAGTCTGCGTATTCTGGGCAATTGTACTGTCAGGCTTTGGTTATATCCAGGTTCTTCTGAAACTTGAACTATATAGCCAGAGCGCGACTGGCAAGAACCGGCACTGCTGACATTTTTATGAGTGTTCCTGGGCTCTGATTGAAGGAGAGTGTGCATTCAAATTGATCAAGAAAAAAGAAACAAGATCAGGATCTCAATTCCACCAAGGGATGGATATTCTGATGTAACCTAGTAATATCATTCAAAGATGCTGATTCATTCCTCTCTCCCACATGAATCTAGGCTGGAGCAGATGGGAAAAAACTGAATATGGATACGAGGGAAAATGTAATTTTCCCTGGGTATAGACTTCAATTATCCAAAGAAAGAATACCTGTTGCAAGTAGGGGATAACCTATACCCATCTACCAGGGACTATATCCTGACTATCTACATAAAAGATTCCATTTTAGCCAGAAGTGGGATTATTATGAAACTTTACTGCAAATTGCTTCTTTCTGCTGTCATTGTCTGATATGTTATGTCAGATTTCACACATACATTATTTAAATGCTTGAACTTCACCCATTATTCAATATATGTGAGTGCCTGAAATGACTTGTTTGTGTTGTAAGTGATAATGTTACATTCATCACTTCTCAACATTTTCAATTGTATACTGTATCAAGCAGTTCCCACTGATTAAGTAATAACTTATGGCTTTCATTTCACAAAGAAGCATTCACAATACTTGTCTACTTTCAGAAATTGTACATTAGTTCATATGATTTTATGTGTGGTTCCACAAATGTCTGCAGGCATTTGGCATTAATTTCAATTTTACTTAGCCATACCATACAAGTAAAATATTCTTTTTAATATTAATGTTAGAATATTGAAATTTTGAAAAAGAATACATCTTTAAAAAGCAAGGGACTGGACTCTAGAAGGGTTCCCAAGTGTCCAAGGAGGTGTCTCCAGCTTGTTCCTTGAGCAGCTGAGAAGAGGGCACCTGAACTGGCCCTATCCTATAGCCACACTGACCAATATCTTGTACATCACCTTAGAACCCTCATCTGGCGATTGATGAGATAAAGACAGAGACCCACATTGAGCACTGAACTGAGCACCCAAGGTCTTTATGAGGAGCAGAAGGAGAGAGAACATGAGTAAAAAAGTCAGGAAAACGAGGGGTGTGCCCACCCAATGTGATGGTGGGGCTGATCTATTGGTAGCTCACTAAGGCCAGCTGGACTGGTACTGATGCGCAAGTGATCAAACAGGACTCTATGAATGTGGCTGACAAGGAGGGCTGAATGAGAAGCCAAGTACAATGGCAGTGGGTTTTGATTCTACTGCATGGACAGGCTTTGTGAGAACCTAGTCTGTTTAAATGCTCACCTTGCTAGAAGTAGATGTGGGGGGAGAACCTTGGACTTCCTATGTGGTAGGGAACCCTGACTGCTCTTTGGTCTGGAGAGGGAGGGGTGGGGGAGAGGGGAGAGAGGGATGGAAATGGGAGGAGCTAAAATATTTTAAGCATAATAATAATAACAAGAAATTTAAAAAAATAAATATAACTCAGAAATAAGAGAAGTAGTACCGTTGGAAGCAGGAACCTACATACTGTATAGGACTCAGGATCAGGTGATATTGAATTATAATGCTGGGAATCAAGAAATCCATGCTTTTGCTGCATTTTACTTACCACAAATCCTGAATATGTGAGGCTCAGTTTGCCCAGACAGGGTGCATGATCAGTGGGGCTCTGGTAATTCCCAGGTACTACTGAGACCTGGACTATAGCCATAGCTCTACCGGAAAGAACCCGCACTGCGAATGCTTTTATTAGCACTCCTGGGCTCTGACTGAACGAGTGTGCATGGATAAAGGACCAATGATGAGAGTGACCTCAGTTCCGGAAAAAAGGGAAACACTGTGGTCATCATGGAGAGCTCCATCAGAGCTGCTGATTCATTCCTGTCCTGCCCGGAAGGTATTTTGCAGCCGAAGCTGAGAAATTGAAATTGGATGTGAGGCAAAAATCTGACAGACTCAAATATCCACAAAACAAACTGAAAGATCTGTTTACTTATGGTCCGATCCTTTATCTGACTACCATAGCCTCCATTCTAGCTCTATACTTGAAAGCTTAATTTTCTCACTGTTGGAGGTTGATTATGAATCTTCGCTGCTTATTGCTTCTTTCTGTTGTCATTTTGTGCTATGCCATTTCTGAGGTGCCACGTATAATTTTTGCATGCTTAAATTTCACCAGATATCCATTGCATCTGTGTGCCAGAGCCTGACAGGGAAGAACCCACACTGCTGATGCTTTTATTAGTGCTCCTGGGATCTGATTGAAGGGGAGTGTGCATTCAAATTGACCAGGAAAAAAGAACCAATAAGGAGAGTGTACTCAATTCCAGCAATGGTTGCAAATTCTGTGGAAACCTAGAGATCTCATTCACAAATGCTGATTCATTCATGTCTCTCATGGGAAGGTGTGCTATAGCAGAAGGTGGGAAATTAAATGTGGATGTGAGGGAAAAATGTAATTTTCCCTGGCTACTGACTTCAATTAAAAAAAAAAGTCCCTTCCTGGACCTGAAGGGAGGCAGGAGGAACTTGAACTTTCCACAGGGCAGGAAACCCTGACTGCTCTTAGGGATGGAGAGGGAGGAGGAGAAGGAGTGGGGGGAGTGGGAAGGTGTTGGGAGGAGGGGCAGAAATGGAAACTTTTATAAATTAGTAAACTTCTATAAAAAAAAAAAAGATCATGACAACTGAAAAATAAAAGTCCCCAATAGGGGATGATCACATAGCCATCTACCAGGGCCTATATCCTCACTAACTACTTGAAAGCTTCCATTTCTGTCGGAAGTTTGGTTATTATGAATTTACTTCAGATTGCTTCTTTCTGCTATCATTGTTTAATATGCCATGTCGGATAACACACATAAAATATTTAAATGTTTAAACTTCACCAATAATTCAATATATGTAAGAACCAGAAATGACTTGTTTGTGTTGTAAGTGAAAATGTATATTCATCCTTTCTCTGAACATCTTCAAATTGTATATTGTTTCAAACATTGCCCACTGATTAAGCAATAACTTGAGGCAATCATCTTAAAAATAAGTATTCATAATACTTGTATACTTTCAGAAATTACACAATAGTACATATGACTTTATGTGTGGTTCCACAAATGTCTAGGGACATTTGGCATGATTTCAATTTTACCTAGCCATACCATACTAATAAAATATTCTGTTTAATATTAATGTGAGAATATTGAAATTTAGAAAACAATCACATCTTACCAAAGAAGTCATACCTTCAGAAGCAGGATCCTATTTGCTGTATAGGAATCAGGATCAGGTGATATGGAGCTATAATGCTGGGAAACTAGCAATCTCTGTCTTGGCTGCATTTTACTTACTATGACTCCTAAATATGTGAGGAGCAGTCTGCCCAGTCTGGGTTCTTGATCAGTGGGGCTCTGATTATACCCAGGTTCTTCTGAGACCTGGACTATAGCCAGAGCCCCACTGGAAAGAATCGGCACTGGTGACGTGCTTTTAAGCACTCCAGGCCTCTGAAGGGTTGTGGGCATTCTAATTATGCACAGAAAAAGGACCAATGAGGAGCGAGATCTCAGTTCCTGCAAAGCAGGCAAATACTGTGGTCATCATGGAGATCTCCATCAGAGCTGCTGATTCATTCTGTCCTGACCGGAAGTTATTTGCAGCCAAAGCTTAGAAATTGAAATTGAATGTGAGGCAAAAATCTGATTCCACTGGGTTCGGACTCAAATATCAACAAAAGAAAATGAAACACCTGTGGCATTATGACCCGATCCTTTATCTGACTACCATTGTTTCCATCCAGGCTATATACAAGAAAGCTTAAATTTCTGCCTGCAGGTGGGTGATTATTAATTTTTGTTGTGAATTGCTTCTTTTTGCTGTCATTTTGTGTTATGCCATTTCTGACTTCCCACATTAATGTTTAAATGCTTAAATATCAGAAATTTTGCAAGATATATGAGTGCCTGAAATGACATGCGTGTTTGTAATCGAAATGTTATTTGTGCCCATTCTCTGAACGTGCCCATTTTGCATTCTCTATGCAGCAGTGTCCTGATGATTAAGCAGTAATCTGTGGCATTATTTTAAATGAAAATAGTCATTATACTTGCATAGTTAGAAATTGCACTTTTGTGCATAAAATATTATTTGGGGTTCCACAGGGTTCGCACGCATTTGACATTAATTTAATTTTACAGAGCCACATCATACTCTTAAAATATTCTGTTTATACTAATGCGAGAATATAGATATTTAGCTAACACCTGACATCTTGAAAGAGAAGCAGTATCTTAAAATCCAGGATCCTACTTGCAGCATAGGACACAGGATCAGGTGACTCGGAGCTACAATGCTGGGAATCAAACAATTCCTGCTTTACTGCTTTCCATGGCTCTGACTTCTATCATACTTAGGAGCACTCTGCCTAGTGTGGGCAATTGTACAGCTGGGCTTTGGTTATACCCAGCTCCTTCTGTGAGACCTGCACAATAGTCAGATCCCGACTGTAAAGGACCCACACTGCTGTCGCTTTCATTAGCACCCCTGGGCTCTGATTGAAGGAGTGTGTGCATTCAAATTTAGAGGGAATTAAAGACCAATGAACAGAGCAATCTCAATTTCGGGAATGAAGGCAAATGAAGCGGTATCCTTGGAGATCTGTGTTTCAGATGCTTATTAGATGTTTTTACTCTCACCTAAGTGTGTGCTGCACAGAGGAAGTCAAATTGAAAGTGAATGACAAGAGAAATTGTCACTTGCCATGGGCTGTGACACCAAATGATAAATTGAAAAAGAACAATTTCTTTTAAATAGTGATTCATACTGTATTTGACTGTTGGGGCCGAGTACCTGGTTATCTACCTGATAGCCTGAAGCCTTCTTTTGTGATTCTCGGCTGCCAATTACTGCATGCTGCTCTAATTTTCTGATGTGCCAATAAACTTTCCCAATTTCAATGACTAAATGCATGACTGTTAGCTCTCTTCATATATATAAAATATCCAGAAAGAATATAATTATTTTCTCTGTCTCTCTATACAAATATACACTTTCATATAGAGATGTATATGTATGCATATACATTTGTACCTCAGCTCACATAAATATGTTTATTTGTCCTAAAATGAGATACTTGTATTTTGAGAAGAAACAAAGAACTTTCAAGTCCTGCTCTGAACATCTCTCATTTACAACTCTATCCAACAATGTCATAAAAATAAAAAAAATAACGTGAGGTATAAATTATGAAAGAAATAATCAGAATGCTTATATAAACTCAACAATTGCTTATTAGCTTTTAAGGTTCTCTTTCCGGCTCCACACATGTCTGCATGCATGTGGCATTAATTTTGGTTTCCAATAATCAATTAATACTCATAACACATTATTTCAGTGTTAGTATGTGAAAAAGTAATATTAAACATTCACTGCATTTCCTTAATATGAATCACACTAATTTCATTAAAACCATTACTCTATTCTTAGCACATATTCTTACACGGTATTTCGTGACATCTTTGTTTGAGTCAATAGTCTGTGTGCATGACTATGGAATCTAATACCAGCACATTGACAGGTTCTCAGGGATGTAATGGAACCAGTCGTTCCCCTTTCATCATCTGATTAAATAACATAAACCACCCTGGTCATGTTTAAGCTTTAAGACTCTTACATAGGTTATTAGAATGTTTCATTTGTTTTATACTTATAGAAATATACTTGAAAATTTAGTTGATGATAATTTCTTGGAAATTAGTGTAAAAGTTTCCAGAAATAGGCATCACAAGCTAGTTTCATGGAATAGTATATTAGCAATGTCAGAATGACATAGTGTTTCTAATGATATGGAATTAACCAATTATAATAGACAATCTCATACTTTGTTAGAACTCAGAGTCCTTTTTTCTATGCTTCTTAGCCTCAGATAAAGTTGTTATGACTGTTTTCTTAATTATTAATACATGTATTCCAATAAGAGACAACAGTGTTTATTATTTTGTACCAAGCGTTTTGCTGATTAGGTAATGCAAGACACTGTGTAGACTCTAAATTATAAAGCAACAATAATAGGAGATATTAAGCAGTTAACCACAGATATCCCTGTTATGTAGTTAAATATTTACTACTTTTCTATTTCTGAGGTTATGTTTTGCATTTCCCTACTTTCAGTCTTGTTGCCAGTAATGCCTAAATTAATAAGAATAATCTTCTACACTTGAATTATATGATTAACTCAAATTAGATGAAAGAAATACTACACACTGATCAAGAATCCAAAAATCTAAGGCCCAATGGCACAGGCATAAGCAAAAACTGGGTCCATTATTTTGATAGAGGAATACAGAGAAACAGAGGCTGAAAGATACAACCATAGATCAGTGCATAATTGTCTCCAAAATGTATCTTTTTATATACTGGACAGTAAAGAAAACAAGATGGGCGGTCAGGCTGTATTTCACATGGATGAGAGACATTATGGGACAATGTTGCAATGATACCGGTCTTTTAAGTCCTCAGTGATCTATATTGAAAAGAAGATAGAAAAATTCTATCTCATTTAGAAGAGGTTAATGAATCCGTAACACCATTGTCTTCCTGCCTCTATGTTACTCTCCATCATGGATACTCCAAGGCTGAAGTAGCACACACAGGTCATGCTCAGGATCAAAATGGACAAAGCACCAGAAACATTAACCGAGAAATCTGATGTGTAATTTCTTTAATGGCTTAAAGTAACAGTAGACTGTCATGAACAGAAAGAAATTGATTTGCAATAAAGCCCTTTACTGGCTGATGATATAGAGAGGAATGGACTGACAAGGATGAAAGAACAAACGAGTAGATTGATTATATTCTAAACTGCACAGGAAAAGCAAACAAATATTGCAGAGTTATACCTATGTCCCTAATAACAGAAGGTTTATAACAAGTACATGTCCTGTACAATAATTTCTGGTTCACCCTTGCCTGGTGAAAGGTAGAATGGCATCTGAAAAATAATCCCATGACATTTTCATAGATTCTAGGTGTTGACAATGAACATTGGCCATGCCATAGCAATCCCACAGTGGTTCTCCCTAGTAACACATGAACATCTGCAAAGGATTATTTTCCTTACAAAAGATACAGTTCTTCAACGCTGAGACTGGGATTGCACATCTTAAATAGAAAGTTTAACTTCAGAAACAGGAAGCTACTTGCTGAAAATGAGGCAGGAGCAAGTGGCTTGGTGCTCTAATACTGGAAAATAATTATTGCTGCCCTTGCGAAATTCTCCAGCTTCTGACTCCTGCACAGGTCAGAAAAAGGGAGCCTTGTCTGGATCAAATACAGTGAACGGGGCTTTAATTATACCCAGGTCCAGCTGAGAACTGGACAATAGCCAGAGCCTGACTAGTAAGAACCACAGTGCTGACACTTCATTAGCATTTCTGTCCTCGGATTGAAGGAGTGTGGGCACTCAAATTGAGCATGAAATAAGAACCAATGAGTATCTCAATACTAGTCATGGAGACACACCCTGCCGTGCTCTTGGAGCTCTCCATCAGAGCAGCTGATAAATTCTTGTGCTCACGTGGATGTATTTTGAAGCTGAAGCTGTCTAATGAAGAGTGGAAGTGAGGGAAAATGCAATTTGACCAGTTCTGGCTTCCATTATCAAAAAGAAAAACTGTCTTCTGACAAATGGAGGTAGTCCTCTACCTGGCTGTCTAGACAAATAACCTGAAAATTCACATGAATGTCTTCGTCTCTTTCAAGACAGGAGTGATTTGGGTTCTAGTCATCAATTGCTGCTATCTGCTGTAATGCTTTACCATATTACCCAAGCATAAAATGAATTTCTGAAATAAAGCTTTGCCACTGTATGTACTTATTAAAATATGTATGTAAGTAAGCATGCATGCATTATTGTTTGTATGTATATAAACATATTTTTTGAATGTAAACATTTATTTATATTTGTGTGTATATGTGTATTTATGTAGATGCAAGAATTGTGGTTTTATTTATATTTTATTTATGCATGTATATTTTCTGCCTGCATGTCTGTGTTATTATATGTATATATGTGTACATACTCACTCTCCTGAGAAGAGATGCGTGTGTTCTTGGTGAAATGTTACTTACATGCTGTGCCCTGCTCATTCCTATTTAGAATCTAGTGTCATGTTTATGAAGCAAAAGTCTGAGTTCTTACTTTTAGAAAGCAATATTCTCGATACATGCATATTCTGAATAATTGCACATTTCTCTGATACAATGTGTTTCTATACTTGTTTGCATGCATTTGGCAATGTATACTTTGATTATTTTGGTGTCACCGAGCCAATTCATACTTGTAAAACTTTTTGTATAGTGTTTATATGTTATCATTGAAATTTTTAATCAATTCACTTCATTCCTATCACTGGAATTTCTCTCCAATCACCTAGTCCATCCTTAATAAATTAACTTACTCTTTTATGTGTGACATATGTTTTCAGGTATATCAGATGTATATGAATGGAAATTTTTGAAATGACCCTATCATTGTTATAAAATTAGTGAAAATTCTAGATCCTAGTATCGCTGTACACAAATTTAAAAATATAGAGAACTGACAGAACAACAGTTAAAATTCTTTAACCACATTATTATTTGTGGTCGGATTGCAGAGAAAATAAATGTGATGAAGTATTTTGAAAGTCTATTGTCATGTCTTCTTAGCAGGTTTCCGAACTTCATAACTAGTAAGATGCTAACATCAAGTCGAAGCAAAACATACTAGAAACATTTCTAGTATTTATTTTATCTTCTTATCGTCTTTTGATATGTTAGAATACATGTAAAGAATTAAAATGATTAGGAATGTAACCATGAGCCATTCTATTTATATCCCCTAGAGCTTGTTAGTGAAAATCTGCTTCATGATCCCACACTGATAAAACTGATTGATCATGCTTCCACAGCACTCCTATTATGCACCCAGCACTGTTGCCTTTGGAAACTTCTCTTTCATGTACCTAGAGTCAGGTTCATCAAGTTTGGCTCCTGAAAGGTGGTAAGTCATTGTTTTCCTAGGTCACGGTGGCCTTGCAAATGCCTATACATTGTCTAAAGGATCTGTCTGTCTCCATAGTAGATGAAATTCTTGCTACCTTCAGTAATAATTTCATGTAATCTCCCGCTAAAAATGTCTTAAAGCCTCTCCTCTTTGAAGAACCCACCTGTTTTCTCTGCAGCTTTTCTTCTTCAAAACCTGATCTCAGGTTTATGTAATATAATTTGATGAGTAATGTGGATATTCATTAGCCATTGATCTTGAAAAAATTAGAAGCACAGTGAGCAAATAGCATTGGATACATTAACACATTAGCAATAGGCATATCTTGGACTACATTTATTTATCATAATGATCATCTATAAACTTCTTGCCAGGCTTTTCAGCTTCATCATAAGCCATGAGCACAGATGATTTTTCTTCTGGAGGAAATCAGACTCAGCAAAGGTTGTGTCACCTTGGCCTTCAAGAACCTTAGGTGCAGTTCTTCCCCTTGGGGTGCTTTCTCTTACTTTTTCTGAAATACTTATATATCACCATGGGATGCACAATTTATAAAGGTAGAGTTGCATTTCATTAAGAGGAGGGAGAAGTTTGGTACTCAGGAAAGGGTATTGTGACTCTGCTTTTTCTTCCATATGGGTATGGACAGACACTTCAAGAATAGCTGAGAGGAGCTTCCATTGGTTGTCCCAGCTAAACTCTCCAAGACGTGAGTCGTATGGGTGAGATGATAGTCCTGTGTAAGTCAACTGCTCAAATCTGTGGGGAACAATTCAAATTATGAGGCAAACTGAGAGCAAATTTTCCCCTGCCACACAGGCTTGTCATTAGTTATTGTGACATTCCCATTGAAACAGTTTGGAGATCTTCCAGGGAGAGCATTGCTCACTCTTCATACTTGGACCTGCTACTTGTGTTACTTGGAACAAAGCATAGGATCAGTCAACAGAACCTAGTTACATACACCTCACTATTGTTGTGGAATATTAAGGTAAGGTGTGTTACATTGATTTATGCTGTGGAATATTGAATAACATAAAGATGTGGTACATTCTTTTATGTTCAATTTGTTTAATGTTGTAAATCAGTTTTACTTCCACAGCAAAAACAAAATGATTTGTCTACAATAAAAGCTGAATATTCAACAGTTACGCTGGTGAGAGAAATTGACAGGTTTGGGGTACAGAGTTTATACACAGAAAGAGAAATCTATGGAAGAAGAGTGGAGACACATATTCACACATGAAGTTCAGTCTCCGTGCGTTTATTTGAGAGCTGGTTGATAGGAAACTAACGGAATAAAATCAAACTAGAAAATGGAATTTTGAAACATAGGCATCATTTAAAAGTACTTTTGGTATACATGAAGACACTGTCATAGCAATTGGATTTTCAAAATAAATTACCTATTAATATCTACATCATTCATGAAATTTAATACAAAATCATTAGTTCAAGTGTGCAAGCTATACATATGGAGCACCTGTAAGGAAAGCAGAAAAATAGAGTGTGAAGGTTCACATATAGAATTCTAATGCTATACCAGGAAATGGTATAGAAATTTGTGAAAAGCGGTGTTAGTCTCAACAATCACATGGTATCAGGGATCTAATGAGAGACATGTGAGCATTTCCAAAAATATTATTTATCATTTTAAATGTAGTGATTTATCAATGTTGTTAATATAACTATAACTAGAGATAAAGAACAAAAGTTAAGCTAAAGTATGGAATCTATTTTGGTATTATGTTTGGAGAAACAGAAAAGTAGTGAAAGTTTATATTTTGCATAACTACTAACTATGGCTAGTAATTCTAATCTACAATTAGAATCTGTTCAGGTGCTAAGAACAGAGCAATGTGATTTCAGATCCTTAGTGAAGAAAATCTTCTTTTTCCTATGCCCCTGTGTGACTGAGTAGTTGTACCCAGACCAAATTTATCTCCTAGTTGCTTGTGAGGGATGCTCTAAACATGTCTCTTTACTCATTTCTTGTACCATTAAAAATGTTAAATTTATGTCTCTATTTTACGGAAATAAGTTTCAGGAATAAGTATTCTTTTGAATTTATTTTTCTCAAATTCATTATGTGAAAATAAGAAAATGCTTGAGTCAATAATTTTCCATATGTACCTAGATTCTACTATTCATGGAATGTTCAGTTTGGTTATGTCACAGGGTATAAAACTTGAAGCAAAACAGTATTTTCGCAGTGTATAATGTTGCAGAAAAAGAAAGCTGTCATCATTAAGAAAAAGAATAGCACATCCCTTTATGAGTTTAAAGATTGTGATGATCAGGTTTGTTATACAGAAAACATAAGCCCAAAAATACAGTGATGTCCTAAAATTTAGAAACCTCTACATAGGCAGACTGATTCATATGTGTTCTATATGTTACGACCCATAGATTATCAGGAACTTGTCACCAAAGTGCTGCAAATAAATGATCTTTTATTTGTGGAACTTTATAAGTCCCATTTAAACACAATAAATATATTTTCCCCTTGTACTGACTTTTCTTGTTATATTTATAACCATTTTCCCCTTCTGCCCACATCGTTATCAGTATGTAGACACTAGTGTCTGGGGTGTGGGCAGCAGTATTTTTGCAAACCTAATGGGGATGGAAGGATCCAACAGTGGAGAAGGGACACAGGCATAGTGTGCAAAATAGCAGGCTAAAACCTGTCTTCAACCACATAATTCAAATTAAGAGACTGGTACGGGAGAATTGTCTTTATTCTGTCAATCAGGTTTTAAATCAACGCTGACTGACCAGGCAGAAGTATAGGCAGGAATAGAAATGATGCAATGAGAACAGGAGAATGATGGGAAGGAGAAACTTGATTCCTCCCACACTTGCCCAGGTCCCAAAGAAGGAGGATCTGATCTGCCAGCTGGAAAAGGTACTGAGCCAGATGGCTAAAATATATGAGAATAATGGTTTAATACAAGTTACAAGAACTAATAAGAAGCCTGACCTAATGAGCCAACCAGCTGTATAACTTATAGAGATCTCTGTGTGATTTTCTGTCGGGCTAAACAGCTGTGGGAACCGGGCAGGACAGAAAACCCCAACAAGCAAGACAGCCCCTCATGTTACAAGAGACCCTTCATCTCCTGTACCACATACCTTCCTCAGAGGTCATACATCAAATCCTATATTGAGAACACAAGAAAGTATGGAAAAAACTCAAAATGTGCATCAACACTTTGGTGATAATATTTTGAGAAACATGTTCAGGTCTTTCTTCATAAGATGTCAATGAAAGGAAAGAATTATTTACTAGAAGCCATGATAGTTCTTGAAAAATTAAATCCTGCCAGCTCCATCACAACTGTACATATCTCTTATACAGCGACAGTACCATGCTGTCTAACCCTACCACACCACCTATTAATAAATTCCAAGCAGTGGGTGACTGAATTCAAATCAGTTTAAACTTTGATATAAAAGCCAGTTTGCACAATTGAATTTATGAAGCCCCGAAAAGCAGAAGGATGGCATGAGTAAGATAAATAATATGATAATTTTGCACAAAAAGTCAGTGGGAAACAGGAAAATAGTGTTAGCGAATCTGCATTGGTGATGTAAAAACTATCAATGCCGAGTAGTTTTTCTCAATGGAGTGAAGAAAAAGCTCATATTGGTTGCTGTTGGAAAATTATTACCACGGTATATCATGCTCCTAGCAGATGATGCAGCACACTGAGACTGAGATAGGGAAGATGAACCTTAGAGGAGAAATGGCTTAAGAGGCAGGAATATGTTCCGTGCACAGTAAACAGGAGCAGGTGCCTCAGAGCATAATTAGGAAGTATTGCAGCACTTTCCTGCCTGTGCTAATTCTCCACTGGCTCTGTCTCCCGCAGGTGACAGCAGATTCTTCCTCTCTGGAGCAGGTTACTGTCAGGCTATGGCTAGATCAGGTCCAGCTGATACCTGGACTCTAGCCAGAGCCTGACTGCTGAAATCCCCAGCTGAGGAAATTTTTATTCGCTGTGTTTACCTCTGATTGGAGGAGTGTGTGTCTTCTAAGTGAGAATTAAATTAATTTTGAACCAATCAGAGAACTCAAACGTCATCGTAGAAAGCAGAAAAAAAAGAGCCTGCAGTAACCTAGGTGATTTCCCCCAGAGCTACTGAATCATCTGTCCCTCCCTCCTCACTGTCTGATGCAACAGGAACAGGGAAAGTGAAAGGGAAAGATAGGAAAAAGACACATTTACCCTGAGCTCCAGCTACAATTAACAGTGGGATCAGGAGAAGCAGTAATATAAGGAAAACTCCAATGAGTTTTAAGGATGGCACCACTGGAGACAGATGCCAGGTCGCCCTGCTATGCTTGATGATCCACCTGGAAGGGTTGCCTTTTTCTGAGCAAATACAAAGGAGGTTTCAATGATGCTTGTGTGTGTGTGTGTGTGTGTGTGTGTGTGTGTGGTGTGTTGTGTGTGTGTGTGTGTGTGTGTGTTCCTGGGCTCTGATAGAAGGAAAGTGTGCATGAAAAAACAACCAATAAGGAGAGTGATCTCAATTCCAGCAGTGGACAGATTTTCTAATGTAAACTAGAGATATAATTCAGAGATGCTGATTCATTCCTGTCTCCCATGTGAATGTGTGTTGCAGCGGAAGGGAAGAGGCTGAATATGGATGTGAGGAAAAAATATAAATTTTCCTGGGTATTGACTTCAATTATCAAAAAAAAACTGTTGCCAGTAGGGGATGATTCTATACCCATTTACCAGGGCCTATATCTTGGCTATCTACAGAAAAAAAATCATTTTTGCCAGAAGTTGGGTTATTATGAACCTTTACTGTAAATTGCTACTTTCTGCTGTCATTGTCTGTCATGTCAGATTTCACCCATACATTATTTAAATGCTTAAACTTCACCCATTATTCAATATATGTGAGAGCCTGAAATGACTTGTTTGTGTTGTATGTAAAAAGGTTATATTCATCACTTCTCAAAATCTTCAATTGTATTCTGTATCCTGCAGTGACCACTGATTAAGCAATAGCTTAAGGCCTTCCTTTTTACAAAGAACCATTCACAATACTTGTATAGTTTCAGAAATTCTACATTAGTTCACATGATTTATGTGTGATTCCACAAATGTTTGCAGGCATTTGGCATTAATCTCAATTTTACCTAGCCATACCATACTAGTAAAATATTCTTTTTAATATTAATGTTAGACTATTAAAATTTAGAAAAAGAACACATCTCAAAAGAGAAGCAGTACCTTAGGAAGCAGAATCTCACGTGTTGCATAGGACTCAGGATCAAGTGATATAGAGCTATAATGCTGGGAATCAAAAATTTCCTGCATTTGCTGCATTGTACTTGCCACAAATCCTGAATATGTGAGGCTCGGTTTGCCCAGACTGGGTGCTTGATGAGTGGGGCTCTGGTTATACCACACAAAATGGAATTTTGAAACATAGGCATCATTTAAAAGTACTTTTTGTATGCATGAAGACACTGCTATTTGCACACAACAATTGGATTTTCTAAATGAATTACCTATTAATATCTACAGCATTCGTGATATTTAATACAAAACCATTAGTTCAAGTGTGCAAGCTATCCATATGGAGCACCTGTAAGGAAAGCAGAAAAATAGAGTGTGAAGGTTAACATACAGAATTCTAATGCTATACCAGGAAATGGTATCGAAATTTGTTAAAAGCAGGGTTAGTTTCAACAATCACATGGTATCAGGGATTTATTGAGAGACATGTGAGCATCTCCAAAACACTATTTATCATTTTAAATATACTGATTTATCAATGTTGTTAAAATAAATATAATTAGAGATAAAGAACAAAAGTTAAGCTAAAGTATGGAATCTACGTTGGTAATATACTTAGAGAAACAGAAAAGTAGTGAAAGTTTATATTATGCGTAACTACTAACTATAGCAAGTGATAATCTACAAGGAGAATCTGTACAGGTGCTAAGAACAGAGCAAAGTAATTTCAGATGCTATGTGAAGAAAATCTTCCTGTTCCTATGCCCCTGTGTGACTGAGTAATTGTATTCAGGCCAAATTTATCTCCTAGTGGCTTGTGAGGGATGCTCTACACATTTCTCTTTACTCATTTCTTGTATCTTTAAAAAACGTTAAATTTATGTGTCTGTTTTACAGAAAAAAGTTTCAGGAATAAATATTCTTTTGAAATTATTTTTCTCAAATTCATTATCTGAAAATAAGAAAATACATGAGTTAGTAAATTGTACCTAGATTCTACTATACATGGAATGTTCAGTTTGATTATGTCACATGGTATAAAACTTGAAGCAAAACTGTAGATATCCAAGTGTGTAATTTGGCAGAAAAACAAAGCTGTCATCATCAAGAAAAAAAATAGCACATCACTTTACGAGTGTAAAAATTGTGGTAAACGGGGCTGTAGAGATGGCTCAGTGTTTAAGAGCATTGCCTGTTCTTCCAAAGGTCCTGAATTCAATTCCTAATAACAACATGGAGGCTCACAACCATCTGTAATGAGGCCTGGAGCCCTCTTCTGTCTTGCAGGCATACAAGTAGACAGAATATTGTATACATAATAAATAACTAAATATTTTTTTTAAAAAAATTGTGGTGATCAGGTTTTTTATATAGAAAGCATAAGTCCTAAGATACAGTGATGTCCTAAAATTTGAAAACATCTTTATAGGTAGACTGATTCATACTTATTCTATATGTTACTATCCATAGATTATCATGTATTTGCCGCCAAAGTGCTGCAAATAAATGATCTTATAAGTCCCGTTTGAAAACAATAAGTATATTTTCCCCTTGTTCTGAATTTTCTTGTTATATTTATGAACATTTTCCCCTTCTGACCACATCCTCAAAGCTTATGTAGACACTATTGTCTGTGGTCTGGGCAGCAGTATTTTTGCAAACCTAATGGGGATGGAAGGATCCAGCAATGGAGAAGGGATACAGGCTTAATGTGCAAAATTGCAGGCTAAAACCTGTCTTCAACCACATAAATCAAATAAAGAGACTGGTGCAGTAGAATTGCCTATATTCTGTCAATCATGTTTTAAATCAATGGTGACTGGCCAGGCAGGAAGTATAGGAAGGAAAATCAGACAGGTAGTAGAAATGATGCAAAGAGAACAGGAGAATTCTGGGAAGGAGGAAGTTGATGCCTCCCACTCCTGCATACATCACCAAAGAAGAAGGATGTGATCTGCCAGCTGGAAAAGGTACTGAGCCAGGTGGCTAAAATAGATGAGAATAACGGGTTAATACAAGTTACAGGAACTATTAAGAAGCGTGATCTAATGGGCCAATCAATTTTATAACTTAAGGAGATCTTTGTGTGATTTTCATTGGGGCTAAACAACTGTGGGAACCGGGCAGGACAGAAAACCTCAACAAGCAAGCCAGCCACTCATGTTACAAGAGACCCTGCATCTCCTGTACCACATACCTTCCTCAGAGGTCATACACCACATCCTATATGGAGAATACGAGAAAGTATGACAAAAAAAATCCCAAAATGTGTATCATCACTTTGGTGATAATATTTTGAGAAACATGTTCGGGTCTTTCTTCATAAAATGTCAATGAAGGAAAGAATTACTTACTAGAAGCCAGGATAGTTCTGATAAAATTAAATCCTGCCAGCTGAACCACAACTTACATATCTATTACACTGCGACAGTACCATGCTGTCTAACCCTTAAACACCACCTCTTAATAAATTTCATGCAGTGATTAACTGAATTCAAAGCAGTTAAAACTTTAATATAGAACCCATTTTGCAGAGTTGAATTTATGAAGCCCGAAAAGCAGAAAAATGGCACGAGTAAGATATCTAATGTGATAATTCTGTACAAAAAGTCAGTGGGAAACAGGAAAATAGTGTTAGTGAATCTGCATTGGTGATGTAAAAACTATCATTGCAGAGTAGTTTTCTCAGTGGAGTCAAGAAAAAGCTCATATGGTTGTTGTTGGAAAATTATAACCACGGTATATCGTCACCCTAGCAGATGATGCAGGACACTGAGAATGAGACAGGGAAGATAAACCTTAGAAGAGAAATGGCTTAAGAGGCATGAAATGATTCTGTGCATAGAACTTTCCTGCCTATGCTAAGTCTCCACTGGCTCTGCTTCCAGCAATCTCAGCACCAGTCTGCCTCCTCTGGAGCAGTTTACTGTCAGGCTATGGCTAGATCAGGTCCAGCTGATACCTGGAATCTAGCCAGGAGCCTGTCTGCTAAAAACCCAGCTGAGAAAATTTTTATTTGCTGTGTTTGCCTCTGATTGGAGGAGTGTGTTCCTTCTCAGTGAGAATTAATTCTTTTAGAACCAATCAGAGGAGAGAGCTCAAATGTCATCATAGAAAGCAGAAAAAAAAGCCTGCAGTAACCAAGGTGATTTCCCTCAGAGCTATTGAATCATCTGTCCCTCCCTCCTCACTGTCTGATGCAACAGGAACAGGGAAAGTGAAACGGAAAGATAGGAAAAAGACATATTTACCTGAGCCCTAGCTAGAATTAACAATGGAATCAGGAAGAAGACTAATGTAAGGAAGTCTTCAATGTATTCTGAAAGAGGGCACCACTTGAGACAAACATCAGGCAGCCCTGCTATACTTGTTAATGCTCCTGGAAGGTTTGCCCCTTTCTTAGGAAATACAAAGGAGGGGTGGTTGGAAAATGGAAAGGAGGTGGAATAAGGTCCTGGGAGGATAGGAGGGAGGGAAGGCTACAGCCACCATGTAAATAAATAAGTACATATTTAAAAAAAATAACAATGGTCAAATTCGGTCAATAGTGTCATGGACTATTCATGTTTCTTGATGCTTGAGAGTAGACACTTGGTATCTAGTAGAAAACCTCTCTTTCTGTCAACATTTCTGATTGTGACTCTTGGCTGCCAAGTGCAACTTGTTGCTGAATCATAATTTCTTGTATCAATTTACAAAAAGATATGATTGTATGCTAAATTTTATTACTTTTCAATGCTCACCAGACACAGAAAGGCAGTCACACGGCTTCCTCGCCCAAGGCAGCCAGTGAGCGGCTGCAGGTACCTGGGGCAGGGCTATGCCGGTTGTGGCTGCGCCTGAGCAAACAGATAATAAGAGAGTGCTAGTTGGCCGAAAAAAGCAACAATAGCAAGGCCTTGATGGTACAAAAAATAGTTAAAATCTGCCTGCCAAATCTCAGGTGACAGTTTGCAAACAGAGCGGAGGGGTCTGTGTCCCGCCCCCCGCTGTGCAGAGCAGCTTCAGCAGCTTTAAGTGGAGACTGTGATAGATTCAAAGGTTTTACAGACCCTAAAGAGGATAGCTGAATCTTGGGATGGTTTGTTGCCTAAGTTTCTGTAAATCCAAACTGTGCTAGTTTGCATTTCCACCAGTGGTGGAGGAGTTTCTCTTAAGTACAAGTTATGAGCAGTATTTGATCTTAATCATGTTTAAGGGATAAGGTAGAGTCAAGAGTTATTTTGATTCACACTTCTCCAATGATTAAGATGTTATTTTTTGAGGATTTTTTAAATGTCTTTCAGTCATTTTAAGTTTGTCTATTGAGAGTTTTCAGTTTAGATTTATTGCATATATTTTAATTTTATTAATTGCTCTTTGGAGGACTATCCATGGACTCCTAATATTTTTTATGTGGATTGATGACTGAAAAAGATTTCGAAATCTGTAGCCAGATATGTCGATCCTATTAATTATTTCTCTAATGTTGGCAGGAGGCAATGTGCCCCCATAAAGACAATTTTTATAATTCTGTCCAGTTATGTAAATGCTCATGTACTGGATCAGATAATTATTTTCTGCCCCTGGAAAAGTTCCAGGTGGAACTGATTCTAAAAGATGTTTTGAGGCTGACCATTCAGCCCAGTTCAAAACCTGCTATGATGGTACAGGCCAATAAAAAATAATGTTTTGAGGTTGGCTAATTCAGGCCAATATTTAGGCCGGTTGCAGTAACACAGGCCAATAAAATTTGCTCCTTGGAGACAGAGACCTACAGATCTCTGTATGTCCAAGATCTGCTTGGTTGTAGTTTAGATCCTAAACAGCTAAGCACATTGCTCCCAGAGACTGACGAGGGGAGCCAATTTCAATGGCACACGCAGGCAGGATTGGCCTCAACCAGCGTCTGACAAGGTCCAGGTCATGGACTGATGTACATGGTCCGGACCAGGTTTGATTTGGGGAAGAGGAGTGGTTTGCATATTTCCACAGGATGCAGAGCTCCCGATCTGGGTCCCTAAACGTCTGGTGCAGACCGTGGATTCCTCTGTTCAAAAACCTGAGGACTAGGCAAGTTCGAGAGATCCCACGGACACGGTGGCAGAGGTGGCAGCGGAGTTGACAGATTCCTGAGAGATGATCCAGTGCCTGATTTTACCCCTTTCCTAGCTTTCTGTCGCTCTGCCTGATCTGTCCCTTTCAGCCAAGGCTGCTTGGCCCCCTGAGGGGAAAACAGCTATTCCCCCTGCCCTGATAGCAGCTTTGGATGCTCAAGGCTAAAATCTTGCCAGATACGTGGAATTACCATACTATTCAAGGTATCTAAATTCACAATTGGACATTGTAGTCAATCTTTACAACTGGGTGTGGATTTTAACCTCTGCTGGTCACAGGTTAAGATTGTGCTGCTTTTTCTCGGACCCCGAAATACAAAATTGCTAATTGGCTCTAATTCAGTTTAGCTAGTCACACCAGGGGTCCCATTTGCCGGTGCTGTAGCCCTACGCAAGGGCGCTATGCTGAGCCAACGTTTCAGATATTGTGCAAGCACTGTCTCTTCCAGGAATGCTTATGCATGCATACGCTGGAGTGTCTTCTCCTGCCCAGTGGCTTCAGGTCCGCAACGGCCTGGCCCTAGTAGGCGTGCGCCTCGGAATGTCTTTCAGCATAAACTGGCTGAACGTGTTGGAGGATGGCATTAACCAGAGACGGGTCTAAATCACTGGGCAGACATTTCCAATCTAAGACAGGGAGCATCGGACCTGAGGCGTTATCCTAAAGACGGATCAATATCAGTTTTGGCTACTTCCGGTGATGCCTAAGACAGGTCATGTCGTCATATTTTATATATATAAAAAGGGAGACTTGTAGCTACCAAAGTTTCTTCCCTTCTCTCCTGGCGATTCGCAGGTCCATGTGACCTCCGGCCTCCTGGAGACTCTGCACTAGCTCTGGCTTGAGGGGATAACCTAGCTAGAACCTGGTTCTCTTTGTTATGGTGATTCCACTTGTATTCAAGGTCTTAGCAGTGGGCCAATAGCCTGCCTCCCCTAGCTGACCCTGCCCGAGGTGCCAGGAAGGCTTTAATCTTCCCTACTGCTCCTGGTTGGGAGGAGGCCTTGCATTTTTGGTCCTTCTAGCCCACTGGTATAAAAACCTGACTTAAGTTTAATAAAGTTGCCATTTACTCTTGTAGATGAGCCAGGTTCCTTTTGTGTGTGTCTCTTTTCCAACCCTCAGGACAATCGTCCCTTCTCTTGGGCCCGAGTTCAGGAAGCGCGCAGCCTGGTTCGGGCGTGGGTATCCATTGGAAAGTGCTGTCTCTTACACATAATACCGCTCCTATTTCTATGACAGGCATTAAGGGGTTAGGTAAGCAGGGGTAAGTGCGAGCTCACTGATCCTAGACTAAAAGGTGGGGAATCTGAATAAGAACAAACTAGTCTTTTTGAATGCATGTGACAGCTGTCTGACTTCAGCAGTATGTGGGGCCACTAGTAGAGCAATCAATATTTATTGTTAGTGCATGAACTGCCTCTTTGGAGCCAGTTCTCTATGAAGGAATACCTTGTTCATCCTTGATATAGGGGGAATGTACTGGTCCTGCCTCAAGTGGTGTGAGAACTTTGTTGGCTCCCTTGGGAGACCTCATCCTCTCAGATGATTGGATAGTGTGTGATGGGGAGCAGATAGAGTGAGTTAGAGGACTGGTGGGTGAGGAATCAGAATTCATAAGAAAAATTAGAATTTCAGAAATGACAAACAGATAAATACATAAATAATAAATGAGTAAATTAATACATATGAGAGAATTGTTGTTCTAAGAATCTTCTAGGAAATACCCAATTACCATGTAATGTCACCCAGTGTCAGATAAATGAAAAATGATTTTAGTATGGTATCTAATTCAGAAGAGATATTCTTAAAATATATGTATAGATTCAAATATTCTATGCGTATGTCTGGTACTTTTATTAGTAATTTCTTATGTGTCTAAATTTGTGTTGTCTCCCTTTTCACTATTAGCTTCAGTTACTATGCATAAATTTTTGTATTTATAAAAGTCCACTTCTTCCTACATTAGATTCCTTTTCCATCACCACTATCCTTATTCTATCTGAAGTCCCCTATGCTCTCTCTTTCTGTTTAATTTCTGAGATCATTTAAGTCATTCATGAGTTCACAGAGTCCAGACAATATCCTGAAAAATAGTCAGCCTCTCTCATCAAGCAACTCTTAAAATATCTGATGAATTTCTTCTGTCACCTCATTAAATAACAAAAGACACTCTGATAAGGGTTAGGATACATGAGAACCACCCCTAGTCACACTCAGTTTTTGTCCTGTATAGTGTGACACCACAAGAGTCTGGAAGAGTTTGTAAAGAATTTATTTATGTATAAAATAGGGAGTCCACTGACTGTTATAGAAGAGGACAGATGCCACCGCTGACCCAGCTACATCCATGCAGATCTTCTGTCCAGGGGTGAAGAACACCAACAGCAATGTCTCCTATCACGCTGGGATCACCCAGAGAGTGCAGGAATAACTGAGATGGAGAATCACCCCTTCATATTTCATGTGATCTCAATCACAAACAAGAAAATACTCTAGGATTCATAATTCCTAAAACCCATTAACCTAAATGATTAAAATCCCACGACACTTGATTAGGTGTCATCCTTAGTAAAACTTTCATTTTAAAGGAGAGAGAGTCTTAAAAAACCCCAAAATGCTCAAACTTCAAACAACAATATCCACTGTTATGTTTTTGCAAACCTAATGGGGATGGAAGGTACCAGGAGTGGAGAAGGGACACAGGCATAGTGTGAAAAATTGCAGGCTAAAACCTGTTTTCAACCACATAATTCAAATTAAGAGACTGGTGTGTAACATGAGGGCTGGGTTGTTGGTGTTTCTGTCCTGCCTGGTACCTCACAACCGGCATATCCCAAAGAAAATCACACAGAGGTCTCCACAAGTTATAAAAATGATTGGCCCATTAGGTCAGGCTTCTTGTTCACTAATTTTTACATCCTACAGTAACCCACAACACTTGTCTGTGTTATTTATGTGGCTCAGTACCTTTTCCAGTGGGGCAGGTTACAATTTGTTTCTCTCTGGTCTGGGCAGGAATGAAGAATGGACTTCCTCCTTCCTTGCCTTCTCCATTTCTCATTGCCCTGCCTCTACTTCCTGTCTGGTTTACCCGCCTGTACATACTACCTGGCCAATCAGGGTTTTTTATTAAAATACATGATTGACAGAATACAGATAATTCTCCTGCACCATATGAATACTCTGAACAAATAGATACTTGTTTGTAAAGTTTCATTTCTGACTCCACCCTGTCTGTGTGCATTTGGTATTAATTTTTGGTTTTACAGAGACAGTTTATACTTAAAACACATCCTTTTCAGTATTAATGTGTTAGAAAAGATGTCGTAGAAAATGCACTAGATGTTCATTAACAATAATAACAAGAATTCCTCTCCAATCACTACTCTGTCTTTAGTGTATATGCTTACTCTCAATTTGTGATCTATGTTCAAGTAAATGAACTGTGTGCATAGGTATGGAAACTAATATCAGCATATTGATGGCTCTGAGGCCTGTGATAACGGAGGAAATCTGTATTTCCCCTTATATCATCAGATTAAATAACATAACCACCTTGAAAATATTTAGGCTTTATGACACTCAATATGTACTCCTAAAGTTTTACTCTGTAACATGAAAATGTAGAGGTTTGACATTATTTAAATTTCTGAGAAATGAGTAAAGGAGGCATTTTGAGAACATCCTCCACAAGCAACAGGAAGATAATTTGGGTTTGGGTACAACACAGGGCCATAAGAACAAGAAAACATTTATCACTTTGTATCTAAACTCACACTGCTGTGTTCTTAGCCCCGTACTGATTCTCCTTCGAAATTATTACTTTATACAGGAAATATTAATAAATAATATCAAGTTACAGTATTTTCTGTACTGTGATTTCTCCTACTTCTGCACATTGTCACCCTGTTCCTGAGGACATTCTTGATTATGTCATCACACTAAATAAACTGGTCCTGTCCTCAAAATAACTTCATACATACTGACGACTGTTTATGTTGTTGGAAGGTTCACTGTGTATTATTGAGATTGAAGTAATTCTTCAACATCAACAACAACATATACTCTAGTGCAAAATTGTGTAAATGTGAAACTAGCCAAGTACTTTCTATTGTTTTTTAGTATTATTCTGTGAGATAGAACCCATAGGTGATACTATTAATGTGGCCAAGAATCTGAGTTTAGATAGGTTATCGTTATCAGAAAAACCTACTCAGATTATACTGCTAAGGTAAAAAATTAAAATTATGCCGACGAAAATGCGGTTACTTCATATGTCAGTTCAATGCTCCATCCTCATCAGCAATACTTCTTCTTGTGTTAAATGGTAAATAATATGGGAATTTTCAATGAGCCATTGTATAAAGAGTGAGCAACTTTTCAGCACTAGGTCCTAGAATGGGATGTCATCATGAAACCTCTGCACTATAGCTTCAGACATCTCGGAATCTTTAGATTCCAGATGGAAATCCATCGTTGATATCTGCTCTAAGACTCATCTGGCCTTGTCTTTCTTAAGGTCGTATAGTGGATTAAAACCATGGTTGGGAGGAGTGTTTAACTTTTTTTTATTTATTTATAAAAGTTTCTACTTCCGCCCCTCCTCCCAATACCCTCCCATTCCCACTACTCCCTCTCTTCCTCCCTCTCCAGCCCTCAGAGCATTCAGTGTTTCCTGCCCTGTGGGAAGTTCAACTTCCTAACCCTTCCCTTCAGGTCTAGAAAGTTGAGCATCCAAAAAGACTAGGATCCCAAAAATTCAGAACAAGCAGAGGAAACAAGTCCCAGTGCCATTATCAATGGCTTCTCAGACAGTCCCCGTGCCAGCCACATTCAGAAAATCCGGCCACATTCAGAGAATCCAGTTTGATCATGTGCTCGTTCAGTCTCAGTCCAGCTGGCCTTGGTGAACTCTCATTAGATCTCATTAGATACAGATCAATCCCCTGTATCAGAGGGTGAACGCACTCCTCACAGTCCTGCCTTTCTTGTTCATGTTCTCCTTCCTTCTGCTCCTCATTTAGACCTTGGGGGCTCAGTCCAGTGCTCCACTGTGGGTCTCTTTCTCAATCTCCATTCATCATCGGGTGAAGGTTCCCTCTGATCCTGCCTTCCTTGCTCAAGTTCTCCCTCCTTCTGCTTCTTATTTGGACCTAGGCAGTTAATTCCAGTGTTCCAATGTATGTCTCTGTCTCTATCTCCATCCATCGCCAGATGACGGTTTTATGGTGATATGCAAAATATTCATCAGGATGGTTATGGGCCAAGGCCAGTTCAGGCACCCTCTCCTCTGCTATCCAGGGAACAATCTGGGGATCTCCCCTTGGACCTGGGAACCCCTCTAGAATCAAGTCTCTTGTAAACCCTAAAAAGGCTCCCTTAGTTGAGATATATACTTCCCTGCTCCCATATCCATCCTTCCTCCCTCTCCCAATCCCAATCCCCCAAGCTTTCCCCAATCTTTCCCTACTCCTTTCTCTCTAACTTTCTCCTTCCATACACTCCCATCCTCGTGCACCCAATTATGCCAGGCACTCTTGTCTACTTCGAATATCCTGGAGGAAAACTACATGTTTTCTTCAGGTTCACCTTCTTATTTAGCTTCTCTAGGATCACGAATAAAAGGCGCAAACACCTTTAATTATGGGTAGAATCCACTTATGAGTGAGTACATGCCATATTCCTCTTCTTGGGTCTGGGTTACCTCACTCAATACAGTGAAGGGGAACTGATCTTGAGATTTTAACTCTTTTAAGAAAAGTAATTATCCTTTCCAATTTCTTTGTCAACAGAATGAACAAAAGATAAATTTAATGGTTTCCATCAGCTATGTAACAATTCCAGAATACTAAAAGAAAAACTTAGAAGTCAATATGGCTTAATAATACTGGCAAGATTTGGATAGATGGCTCAACAGTTAAGAGCAATTGCTGATCTTACAGAGAACACTAATTTGATTCCCAGCACCAAAAGAACCTAAAAAATTTCTTTAACTTTAATGAAGTGGATCAGACAACACTTTGGGACCATTAAGTGACAAAAGCAGCAGGTATTAAAAGACATTCCTAAAAAGAAAGCACTTACATACACATAATTTAAACAATTATTTATAAAGTAATACAAAATGAAATTTTATCTAAATATACTGTTGAAACACAGAATCAAAAGAGGAGAAAAACTAAACAAGAAGTCAATGGTCATGTTAGACACTTTCTCCTAAGATTAAAATAAATAGTTTTATTATGACACACACAGAAAAACCATGTGTCATTATCTAAAGAAAAAGACAGGATATATTTTTACAAATCCACAACTCTTTCATGATAAAAACACTCAGCAAATAAGGAAAACAAAGCATATATTTAAAGCAAAATGCAATCAGAAAAAAATTAATAGGCACAATTTTATCTGAAAAGCTTTAATATTCCATATTAAAAACACATTACAGCAAATAAAAGAAATCAAACAGATATTTTCCCCACATTTCTAGTCAACATTTGTTTTAAAACTATAGCCAGCTGTATTAGATGAGGAAATATCATAAAGGATCCCATATTTACTGTGGGCCTTTCACAAATGATAAGGATATTATAATACATCTTGAAGAAAATGACATAATTGGTGGATATAAAGATCCTAAGAATTAAAAGAAATCATTCTAATACATAAAGAATTCTCACTTCTGCTACTCATATTATAAAATTAAGTAGTGTTGCATTTCTAAACAAATGATATTCTAAATACTAACTCAGAAAAGTAATATATTAAGGGATTATATGTCACTCTTGGTTATTTTCCTGAGGTCACAGCTCATTAGAGCATGAGGCAGAAGGATCCCATGAATTTAAGGGTTGCAAAATTCCCTGGGCAACATACAAAAAGCACCAGTGAGAATTGATCTTGATATAAAGAATAATTGATAAATTGTATAGTTTATAATCCACTGGTAAGGAGAGACTCTTCAACTGAGCCAGGAGAAGTTTTTAACATTTTACTACTCTGTGCATTTTTCTGGAGGGACATTAAGAAAGGGATTTTAGGCAGTAACAGGACTGAAATCAAAACATCATACAAAGTCCTCTGGAATTTCGTTTCTAAGTGATGAAAGCATCACTATCAGTTATTATATGCTTGATGTATTTGTACAAAGACTAAGAAAAGGATTTTAAGAGAGTATGTATTGCTATATCTAAGTATACTTGCATTGTGACTATGTTCTATGTAATACATTATCTCTATCTAAAAGTATAAAGGCATAAGTAGAAAACATACATTTCTTTAAAATTTTTACAGAAGTAATCTGTAAAATTTATATGTAAAAGCAAGTAGAATCAGATATATAAATTCTTGTAGAAAAATAAAACATTTCAAGCAATATTTCAATAAAGTAAAAAAATGATTTGATCCCCACCTAGTGGTTGGTAAATGAATGAAAATATCAGACAATAAAAATAACTGTATTAATGCTATGATGAATTCTTGCTGTTTGTATGTTGACTGAGCACCATTTTATGATGAGTGAAGAGTTATAAATGAAGAACAGAACATTCAACCTGGACTGCTTTTAGGTCACTGATTTCTGAAACTTTCTTGAAGATGCCTATGAAGCAATTCAGGTTACTCAGCCATGAACTACTTATTAACTTTCTAGGGTAAGATGAAAAAGAACATAGAGTTAATTCTTTAATCACACCTCTTCATAAAGAAATGTGCATTGACTGGTATCTTCTAGTTACACTTTGACTTTCTGGAATATTCTGAATTCATTTAACCCAATTTTCAAAACTAAGACCCAGGCATACTCATCAAAGTCTTTTTCATTCGAAACTTGCACACATATTTTTCTTTCACTATATAATGCATATTTTCTGCTTCATTGATGAAACACTGACATATAACTATTTGTGAGTAGTAGAATCAACTCTTTTGACAATGTACAGTCCAGCATCATGAAAATGCAATTTTGGTTCACAATGCATTTATCTGGAGGCAAGTACATCAAAGGAGAGTATGGTAATACTTCCACCCTTTAGTTTGACATCATATGAATTTCCAGACCGTCGCTCCAATGCTTTCACTTTCCACAAAGGAATGGCCCTCCAACATCAAATATCAACCAAGAAATGTCTCACAGACATGCACATAGGATAATCAGAAAGGCAAAAGAAATGTTGGTGATTTTGCTATACAGAGACCCCAGAGATGTTGGTTTTATGTACCTAAGTTATCGGCAACGTTCTTCTTTTTCTGATGCTGTCCTTTGCATTGACCACTTTCAACATTTGTTGTCGGAGACCTGGAGGAATACCATGGCATCAAAGTATTAAATCTGCTGTACTTTTGTTATAGCTCCATAAAGGCAAAACATACAAGAAATGAAAATTGATATTGGAGATTTGAACCTCTGACCCTAAATAGCAACAGAACCATAACAATTAAATTTCCCGTAATATATTACAATGTGTACTCATGACTTAGTGAGAGAAAAAGTAGCATCTGCAAATGTTACTGTTTGATATTTCGCAGAATCTAAGGGCTGCTTATGAACACTGGCAATGTTAGAGCAATTCACGTTATGGATCTCCCAGTGAGCAGAAAGGAGCCTGACTCTCCTAGTTTGTGTTTGATACTAACATCTGAATAGGAATTTCTTTCTTACAGGTGATGCAACACTTCAAGACTAAGATGCGGGTTTCAAATCTTAATAAAGGAGCAGTAACTCAAGGATCAGCTTGCTATTTCTTGCAGATGACACAGGAGTAGATGACTCTGAGATATACTCCTGGGAATCATAAAATCCTTGCATTTGATGATTTTCAAAGACACTGATGTCTCAACAAGTTAGGAGAAGTCTGTGTATTCTGGGCAATTGTACTGTCAGGCTTTGGTTATATCCAGGTTCTTCTGAAACTTGAACTATATAGCCAGAGCGTGACTGGCAAGAACCGGCACTGCTGACATTTTTATGAGTGTTCCTGGGCTCTGATTGAAGGAGAGTGTGCATTCAAATTGATCAAGAAAAAAGAAACCAGATCAGGATCTCAATTCCACCAAGGGATGGATATTCTGATGTAACCTAGTAAGATCATTCAAAGATGCTGATTCATTCCTCTCTCCCACATGAATCTAGGCTGGAGCAGATGGGAAAAAACTGAATATGGATACGAGGGAAAATGTAATTTTCCCTGGGTATAGACTTCAATTATCCAAAGAAAGAATACCTGTTGCAAGTAGGGGATAACCTATACCCATCTACCAGGGACTATATCCTGGCTATCTACATAAAAGATTCCATTTTAGCCAGAAGTGGGATTATTATGAAACTTTACTGCAAATTGCTTCTTTCTGCTGACATTCATCACTTCTCAAAATATTCAATTGTATACTGTATCAAGCAGTTCCCACTGATTAAGTAATAACTTGTGGCTTTCATTTTACAAAGAAGAATTTACAATACTTGTCTAATTTCAGAAATTATACATTAGTTCATATGATTTTATGTGTGGTTCCTCAAATGTCTGCAGGCATTTGGCATTAATTTCAATTTTACTTAGCCATACCATACTAGTAAAATATTCTTTTTAATATTAATGTTAGAATATTGAAATTTTGAAAAAGAACACATCTTTAAAAAGCAAGGGACTGGACTCTAGAAGGGTTCCCAAGTGTCCAAGGAGGTGTCTCCAGCTTGTTCCTTGAGCAGCTGAGAAGAGGGCACCTGAACTGGCCCTATCCTATAGCCACACTGACCAATATCTTGTACATCACCTTAGAACCCTCATCTGGCGATTGATGAGATAAAGACAGAGACCCACATTGAGCACTGAACTGAGCACCCAAGGTCTTTATGAGGAGCAGAAGGAGAGAGAACATGAGTAAAAAAGTCAGGAAAACGAGGGGTGTGCCCACCCAATGTGATGGTGGGGCTGATCTATTGGTAGCTCACTAAGGCCAGCTGGACTGGTACTGATGCGCAAGTGATCAAACAGGACTCTATGATTGTGGCTGACAAGGAGGGCTGAATGAGAAGCCAAGTACAATGGCAGTGGGTTTTGATTCTACTGCATGGACAGGCTTTGTGAGAACCTAGTCTGTTTAAATGCTCACCTTGCTAGAAGTAGATGTGGGGGGAGAACCTTGGACTTCCTATGTGGTAGGGAACCCTGATTGCTCTTTGGTCTGGAGAGGGAGGGGTGGGGGAGAGGGGGAGAGAGGGATGGAAATGGGAGGAGCTAAAAAATTTTAAGCATAATAATAATAACAAGAAATTTAAAAAAATAAATATAACTCAGAAAAAAGAGAAGTAGTACCGTTGGAAGCAGGAACCTACATACTGTATAGGACTCAGGATCAGGTGATATTGAATTATAATGCTGGGAATCAAGAAATCCATGCTTTTGCTGCATTTTACTTACCACAAATCCTGAATATGTGAGGCTCAGTTTGCCCAGACAGGGTGCATGATCAGTGGGGCTCTGGTAATTCCCAGGTACTACTGAGACCTGGACTATAGCCATAGCTCTACCGGAAAGAACCCGCACTGCGGATGCTTTTATTAGCACTCCTGGGCTCTGACTGAACGAGTGTGCATGGATAAAGGACCAATGATGAGAGTGACCTCAGTTCCGGAAAAAAGGCAAACACTGTGGTCATCATGGAGAGCTCCATCAGAGCTGCTGATTCATTCCTGTCCTTCCCGGAAGGTATTTTGCAGCCGAAGCTGAGAAATTGAAATTGGATGTGAGGCAAAAATCTGACAGACTCAAATATCCACAAAACAAACTGAAAGATCTGTTTACTTATGGTCCGATCCTTTATCTGACTACCATAGCCTCCATTCTAGCTCTATACTTGAAAGCTTAATTTTCTCACTGTTGGAGGTTGATTATGAATCTTCGCTGCTTATTGCTTCTTTCTGTTGTCATTTTGTGCTATGCCATTTCTGAGGTGCCACGTATAATTTTTGCATGCTTAAATTTCACCAGATATCCATTGCATCTGTGTGCCAGAGCCTGACAGGGAAGAACACACACTGCTGATGGTTTTATTAGTGCTCCTGGGATCTGATTGAAGGGGAGTGTGCATTCAAATTTACCAGGAAAAAAGAACCAATAAGGAGAGTGTACTCAATTCCAGCAATGGTTGCAAATTCTGTGGAAACCTAGAGATCTCATTCACAAATGCTGATTCATTCATGTCTCTCATGGGAAGGTGTGCTATAGCAGAAGGTGGGAAATTAAATGTGGATGTGAGGGAAAAATGTAATTTTCCCTGGCTACTGACTTCAATTAAAAAAAAAAGTCCCTTCCTGGACCTGAAGGGAGGCAGGAGGAACTTGAACTTTCCACAGGGCAGGAAACCCTGACTGCTCTTAGGGATGGAGAGGGAGGAGGAGAAGGAGTGGGGGGAGTGGGAAGGTGTTGGGAGGAGGGGCAGAAATGGAAACTTTTATAAATTAGTAAACTTCTATAAAAAAAAAGATTATGACAACTGAAAAATAAAAGTCCCCAATAGGGGATGATCACATATCCATCTACCAGGGCCTATATCCTCACTAACTACTTGAAAGCATCCATTTCTGTCGGAAGTTTGGTTATTATGAATTTACTTCAGATTGCTTCTTTCTGCTATCATTGTTTAATATGCCATGTCGGATAACACACATAAAATATTTAAATGTTTAAACTTCACCAATAATTCAATATATGTACGAACCAGAAATGACTTGTTTGTGCTGTAAGTGAAAATGTATATTCATCCTTTCTCTGAACATCTTCAAATTGTATATTGTATCAAACATTGCCCACTGATTAAGCAATAACTTGAGGCAATCATCTTAAAAATAAGTATTCATAATACTTGTATACTTTCAGAAATTACACAATAGTACATATGACTTTATGTGTGGTTCCACAAATGTCTAGGGACATTTGGCATGATTTCAATTTTACCTAGCCATACCATACTAATAAAATATTCTGTTTAATATTAATGTGATTATATTTAAATTTAGAAAACAATCACATCTTACCAAAGAAATCATACCTTCAGAAGCAGTATCCTATTTGCTGTATAGGAATCAGGATCAGGTGGTATGGAGCTATAATGCTGGGAAACTAGCAATCTCTGTCTTGGCTGCATTTTACTTACTATGACTCCTAAATATGTGAGGAGCAGTCTGCCCAGTCTGGGTTCTTGATCTGATTATACCCAGGTTCTTCTGAGACCTGGACTATAGCCAGAGCCCCACTGGAAAGAATCGGCACTGGTGACGTGCTTTTAAGCACTCCAGGCCTCTGAAGGGTTGTGGGCATTCTAATTATGCACAGAAAAAGGACCAATGAGGAGCGAGATCTCAGTTCCAGCAAAGCAGGCAAATACTGTGGTCATCATGGAGATCTCCATCAGAGCTGCTGATTCATTCTGTCCTGACCGGAAGTTAGGACAGGAAGTTATTTGCAGCCAAAGCTTAGAAAATGAAATTGAATGTGAGGCAAAAATCTGATTCCACTGGGTTCGGACTCAAATATCAACAAAAGAAAATGAACTTTTGTTCATACTGTGGCAGTATGACCCGATCCTTTATCTGACTACCATTGTTTCCATCCAGGCTATATACAAGAAAGCTTAAATTTCTGCCTGCAGGTGGGTGATTATTAATTTTTGTTGTGAATTGCTTCTTTTGGCTGTCATTTTGTGTTATGCCATTTCTGACTTCCCACATTAATGTTTAAATGCTTAAATATCAGAAATTTTCCAAGATATATGAGTGCCTGAAATGACATGCATGTTTGTTATTCGAAATGTTCTTTTTGCCCTTTCTCTGAACATGCCCAATTTGCATTCTCTATGCAATAACTAAGCAATAATCTGAGGCATCACTTATAAAGGAAAATATTCATCAGAAGTCCATAGTTAGAAATTGCACTTTTGTGCATAAAATATTATTTGTGGTTCCACAGAGTACACATGCATTTGACAATAATTTAATTTTACAGACCCACATCATAATCTTAAAATATGCTGTTTTTACTAATGTGAGAATATAGATATTTAGAAAATACCTCACATCTTGAAAAAGAAGCCGTACCTTCAAATCCAAGATCCTACTTGCGGCATAGGACACAGCATCAGGTGACTCGGAGCTACAATGCTGGGAACCAAACAATTCCTGCCTTTGCTGCCTTCCATGGCTCTGACACCTGTCACACTGAGGAGCACTCTGCCTATTCAGAGCAATTGTACAGCTGGGCTTTGGTTATACCAAGGTCCATCTGTGAGACCTGCACAATAGTCAGATCCCGACTGTAAAGAATGCACACTGCTGTCGCTTTCATTAGCACCCCAGGGCTCTCTTTGAAGGAGTGTGTGCATTCAAATTTAGAGGGAATTAAAGACCAATGAACAGAGCAATCTCAATTTCGGGAATGTAGGCAAATGCAGCGGTATCCGTGGAGATCTCTGTTTTTGATGCTTATTGGATGTTTTTACTCTCACCTAAGGGTGTGCTTCGTAGAAGAAGTCAAATTGAAAGTGAACGAAAAGAGAAATTGTCACTTATCATGGGCTGTGACTCCAAACGATAAATTGAAACAGAACAACTTCTGGCAAATAGCGATTCATCCTGTATTTGACTGGTGGGACTGAGTACATGGTTGTCTACCTGATAGACTGAAGCCTCCTTTTGTGATTCTGGGCTGCCAATAACTGCTGTTGCTCTCATTTTCTGATCTGCCAAGTAAACTTCCCGTACTTCAATTATTAAATGCATGACTGTTAGCTCTCTTATCTTATAAGAAAGAATATACGTATCTTTTCAGTCTCTCTATACAAGTATACAAATTTTTATAGATAAGTATATGGATGTATATACATTTATACCTCACACAGATAAATATGTTTATTTGTCCTAAAATGAGATGCTTGTATTTTGAGAAGAAACAAAGAACTTTCAAGCCCTGCTCTGAACATCTCTATTTTTCAACTCTATCCACAATGTCATGGAAATTAAAAAATAATGTGATGTATGAATTTTGAAAGAAATATTCATAATGCTTATATAAACTCAACAATTGCTTGTTTGCTTTTAAGGTTTTCCCTCTAGCTCCACACATGTCTGCATGCATGTGGCATTAATTTTGTTTTCCAATAATCAATTTATACTCATAACATATTCCTTCAGTGTTATCTGAGAAGCCATTGACAATGACACTGGGACTGGTTTCCTCTGCATATACTGGATTTTTGGGATCCAGTCTGTTTGGATGCTCACATTCCTGGACCTGGAGGGAGGGGGGAGGAACTTGGACTTCCCACAGGGCACGAGACCCTGACTGCCCTTGGGGACAAAGAGGGAGGAGGAGAGGGAGGCGGGGAGTGGGAGGGCGTTTGGAGGAGGGGCGTAAATGGAAACTTTTTATAATTTAATAAAATTACTTTCAAAAAAATGTGAAATAGTAATATTAAACATTCACTGCATTTCCTTAATATGAATCACAATAATTTCATTAAAACCATTACTCTATCCTTCGTACATATTCTTACTCTGTATTTTGTGAGCTCTTTGTTTGGGTCAATAGTCTGTGTGCATGACTATGGAATCTAATACCAGCACATAGACAGGTTCTCTGGACTGTTAGGGAACCAGGCGTTCCCCTTTCATCATCTGATTAAATAACATAAACCACCCTGATCATGTTTAGAGTAGTTTTCACGGTGGAGTGAAAAAAAAGCTCATATTGGTTGCTGTTGGAAAATTAATACCAAGGTATATCGTCCTCCTAGCAGATGATGCAGGACTCTATGACTGAGACAGGGAAGATAACTCTTAGAGGAGAAATGGCTTAAGAGGTAGGAATATATTGCCTGCACAGTAATCAGAAGCAGGTGCCTCAGAGCAGAAGTAGGAGGTATTGCAGCACAGTCCTGCCTGTGCTAATTCTCCACTGGCTCTGTAATCCGCAGGTGTCAGCAGATTCTTCCTCTCTGGAGCAGGTTACTGTCAGGCTATGGCTAGATCAGGTCCAGCTGATACCTGGAATCTAGCCAGAGCCTGACTGCTGAAATCGCCAGCTGAGGAAATTTTTATTCGCTGTGTTTGCCTCTGATTGGAGGACTGTGCTTCTTCTAATTGAGAATTACTTAATTTAGAACCAATCAGAGGAGAGAGCTCAAACGTCATCATAGAAAGCAGAAAAAAAAAGCCTGCAGTAACCTAGGTGATTTCCCCCAGAGCTACTGAATCATCTGTCCCTCCCTCCTCACACTCTGATGCACAAGGAACAGGCAAAGTGAAAGTGAAAGATAGGAAAAGGACATATTTACCGGAGCCCTAGCTAGAATTAACAATGGGATGAGGAAGAAGACTAATGTACGGAAGTCTTCAGTGTATTCTGAAAGATGGCTCCACTTGAGACAGATGTCAGGCAGCCCTGCTATACTTGTTGATGCCCCTGAAAGGTTTGCACCTTCTCAGTAAATACAAAGGAGCTGTGGATGGAGAATGGATAGGAGGTGGGATATGGTCCTGGGAGGAGAGGAGGTAGGCTAGGCTACAGTCACCATTTAAATAAATAAGTACATATTAAAAAAAAGAACAATAGTCAAATTCAGCCAAAAGTGTCATGGGCTATTCATGTTTCTTGAAGCTTGGGAATAGATACTCGGTACCTTGCAGAAAACCTCTATTTCTCTTAACATTTCTGATTATGACTCTTGGCTGCCAAGTACAACTTGTTGCTGAATCATAATTTCCTGTATCAGTTTACCAAAAAGATATGATTATATGCTAAATTTTATTACTTTTAATGTATTTAATATACTAGAGTGACTTTCAAATCTTCTGAAATTAAAAAAGAAATGTTGCTGTTTCTGTGGATGTCTGTAGGATTTTACCATCATGGTTTTCTTTCCTTTGCTCATAATACCACTACTATTGCTATGACAGGCCTTGAGAGGATAGGTAAACTGGGATGAGTGTGAGCTCACTGATTCTAGACTGAACATTGGGGAACCTGAATAAGAACAAAGTATTCTTTCTGAATGCACGAGCCAGTTCCATATGAAGGAATAACTTGTTCATCCTTGATAAAGGGGGAATGTACTGCTCATCCCTCAAGTGGTATGACAACTTTGCTGACTCCTTTGGTAGGCTTCCCCTTCTCAGATGATTGGATAGTGTGTGATAGGGAGCAGATAGGGTGAGTCAGAGGACTGAAAGGTGAGGAATAAGAATTTATAACTAAAATGAGACTTTCATGAATAAAAAAGTTGAATAAATAAACAAATGAATAAATTAATAAATATAGAGAATTATTGTGCTAAGAATCTTCTCTGAAATACCCAGTTACCACAGAATGTCACACATTGTCATACTAATGAAAAATAATTTTATAGTGGTATCTAATTCAGAAGAGATATTCTTAAAATATATGTATAGATTCAAAAATTGTCTATGACTGTCACTTTTTAATAGTAATTACTTATGTGCCTAAATTTGTGTTGTCTACTTTTTCTCTATTAGATTCAGTTAATATGAATAAACGTTTGTATTTATAAAAGTCCACTTCTTCCCTACATTAGATTCCTTTTCCATCACCACTACCCTTATTCTATCTGAAGTCCCCAATGCTCTCTCTTTCTCTTTAATTATTGAGATCATTTAAGTCATTTGTGAGTTCACAGAGTCCAGACAATATCCTGAAAAATACTTAGTCTCTGTCATAAAGCATCCCTTAAAATTCTGATGCATTTTCTCTGTCAGCTCATTAAATAACAATAGACACTCTGATTAGGGTTAGGATACATGAGAACCATCTCTAGTCACACTGGGATTTTTTCCTGTAAAGTGTTACACAACAAGAGTTTGGAAAAGTTTCTAAAGAATTTATTAAGATATAAAGCAGGGAGTCTACTCACTGATATAGAACAGGATAGATGACACCGCTGATCCAGCTACATCCATGCAGATCTTCTGTCCAGGGGTGAAGAACACCAACAGCAATGTCTCCTATCACGCTGTGATCAGCCCAAAGAGTGCAGGAAAAACTGAGATGGAGAATCACCCCTTCGTATTTCATGTGATCACAATCACAAACAAGAAAATACTCTAGGATTCATAATTCCTAAAAGCCGTTAGTCTAAATGATTGAAATTCCACGACACTTGATTAGGTGCCATCCTTGGCAATGTTTTCATTTTCCAAGAGAGAGAGAGACTCTTACAGAATCCCAAAATGTTCAAACTTCAAACAACAATTGCCAGTGTTATGTCAAACCCCAACGGAGCACCTGAAAATATTTACCATTATCCCAAAACTGAGACAATGCTCTACAAAGTATGCAAAAAGATGATAAGGTTTACTGAAAAAGGATATCAGTTGAGATAAAGTTATTTTCTATGTTATAAAAAAAAGCTACCAACACAAAACTCAAAAACATTTACACCTAAAATGATTAGCACAAAACACTACACGTTATGCAATTATGGATGGGTAATTCTCACCAGACTCCATATTCAGCTCACAATTATCAGCATGTAATGGTTTTTATTGTACAGAGAATCATTTTTCACTGGGCATATGACACTTCATACAATATTAAATATCAAAGAAAATTTGCCAAGCTACTCTGGAAATAAGTCTGAGATTTTCCAAATACTAAATATACATCTATCACTTACTGTAATTCTATTACTATTTCTCTCAGTACTAGGGGATCCAACATTCTTCCCAAGAGTTGTTTGCTTGATTATGTTTGCTATGACATATTGTACAGCCAGAAAATAGAAACATCCTAATTCTGTCTTAACTTGTAATACATTCAATCAACCAATAATCAATGTTCCTTTATTAGGGACTATGAGAGTCCCTGCCTTAAGCATTTGTCTTGGGTAACTAGACCTCTTGCAATTTTTTTCCAGCCTAATTTTATTATCAAACAGTAGTAATTCAGAGTGTGAGGTAGAAGACATAAGATCTGAATGGGGCAAACCATGTAACCTCTGTAATATTAATCGCTCATTATGAGAATGAAATGCTTTCCAAAATAAGTTCCTACCTGGCCTGATGACTAAGAGAGGAATGGGATGACAAGGAAGGAAGAACAAAGTAGGAGAGCTTGTATTTGCCAAATTGCACTACTTTTGCAAACCGATATTGGAGAATTGAAACAATGATCTTAAATAGCAGCTGGAAGATAATAAGAGAATTTTCTGTACTAAATTTCATTTAGACCCATTCCTTTGGTGGCAGGAATGGGAACCTCTGCAAAATTTACTGTTTGATAATTTCATAGCTTCTAAGGGTTGTTATGGATCACTGACAATGCCACAGCAACCTCCACAGTGGATCTCCCAAGGGATAAACAGGAGCCTGTATCTCCTAGAGTGCAACAGATTCGAATATTAGAAACGAATTTTCTTCCTTACAGGTCATACAATACATAAAGACTGGGACAGGATATTTCCATCTTAGAATCAGCAGCTTTAAGAGCAGGTTGGTACTTCCTGCAGAACAGACAGGGTATGGGACTCAGCTCTAATGCTGGGAGTCAAACTTTCCTGAATTGCTGATTTCTACAGACTCAGACTCCTGATCATGTGAGGAGCAGTCTGCCATGTCTGAGCCAATGGACAAACGGGCATTGGTTAAATCCAGGTTAAATCTAAATGGGTTATACCCAGAACATTCATGGTAAAAAGCTGAAAAGCTCATTCTTTTTTTTTTTTAGAACTCTTAGCTTCAGTTTGAAGGAGATTGTTTATTCAAATTGAGCATGGAATAAAGACCAAAAAGAACAGTGATCTGAATCTCAGAAATGGAGAAAATTGTGTGGGAACTCTGGAGACCTCCATCAGAGTTTCTTATTCATTCTTATTTGATGTGGCAGTTAGCTCTGTGTGCTCTACTTATCATTAATGATTAAAGGAACTACCTTGCCTGTATATGGAGCAGAACTTAGGTTGGTGGGCATAAAAGAACTGATTGCTGGGAGAAAGAAGTTGGAGGTACGCCATGGACCTGCTGCTAGTTGGATGAGCTGGAATTTGGTTGATAGACCACGACATCATGGTAGGAAACAGATTAATGGAAATGGGTTAAATTAAGATGTAATAGTTAGCCAATAAGATGTTAGTGCTAATGGGCCAAGCAGTGCTGCATGGTTATTTTGGTTTCTGGATGGCCAAGAAGAACAAACAGCCCTCCTCCTACACATGGTACCCAATGTGTAGGATAAAACAACAACCCTGAGATACAGAGTCTCATGCTGTACAACCCTTCAGAGGTATCAACAGCCCTACCTTTCATATGGTTAGCTGAGAAGCTAATCTATATCTATAAGTTGAAATGGTACATTTAGGCCCGACACTGACCATCACTAATTTTTATAATGTATATGACTATGCCATGAAGATATAAGATATGTAATTAATTTTACAAAGAAAAATTCATAATACATGAATGTAACATGAGGGCTGGCTAGTTTGTTGGGGTTTCTGTCCAGCCGGGTACACTACAACCAGCAAATCCCAAAGAAAATCACACAGAGGTCTCCATAAGTTATAAAGCTGATTGGACCATTAGCTCAGGCTTTTTGTTAACTAATTTTTACATCTTAAAGTAACCCATAACTCTTGTCTGTGTTAGCCATGTGGGTCAGGAATTTTTCCAGTGGGGCAGGTTACAATTTGCTTCTCTTTGTTCTGGGCAGGAATGAAGAATGAACTTCTTCCTTCCGGGCCTTCTCCAGTACTCATTGCCCTGCCTCTACTTCCTGTCTGGTTGACCCACCTATACTTCCTACCTGGCCAATCAACGTTTTATTAAAATACATGATTGACAGAATACAGATAATTCTCCTGCACCACGTGATAACTCTCATCAAATACATACTAATTTGTAAGGTGTCATTTCTGGCTCCACTCTGGCTGTGTGCATTTGGTATTAATTTTTGGTTTCACAGAGCCAGTTCATACTTATAACATATTCTCTTCAGTATTAATGTGTGAGAAAAGACATAGTAGCAAATGCACTAGATGTTTTTTAACAATAATAACAAGAATTCCTCTCCAATCACTACTCTATCTATAGTATATATGCTTACTCTCGATTTTGTGATGTGTGTTCAGGTAAACTAACTGTGTGCATGAGTATGGGAATGAATATCAGCATATTGTAGGCTCTGAGGCCGGTGATAACTGAGGAAATCTGTATTTCCCATATAACATCCGATTAAATAACATAACCACCTTGAAAATGTTTAGGCTTTAAGACATTCAATATGTACTCCCGAAGTTTTACTCTGTAACATGATAGAGTAGTAGTTTGACATTATTTAAATTTCTGAGAAATGAGTAAAGAAGGTATTTTCAGAGCATCCTCCACAAGCAATAGGAGGATAATTTAGGGTTGGGTACAACAACACAGGGACATAAGAACAAGAAAACATTTATGACTTTGCATCTAAGCTCACACTGCTGTGGTCTTAGTCCCTGTACTGATTCTCCTTCTAAATTATTACTTTACACAGGAAATATTAATACATAATATCAAGTTACAGTATTTTCTGTACTGTGATTTCTCCTACTTTGCACATTGTCACCCTGTTCCTGAGGATATTCTTGATTAAGTCATCAACCTGAATAAACTGGTCCTGTCCTCAAAATAACTTCATCCATATTGATGACTGTTCATGTTGTTGGAAGGTTCACTGTGTATTATTGAGATTGAAGTAATTCTTGAAAAAACAACAACAACATATGTTAGTGACCTAACTTCTCCACACTCTAGTAAAAAATTGAGTAAATGTGGAACTAATCAAGTAGTTTCTATTGTTTTTAAGGATTATTCTGTGAGATAGAACCCACAAGTGATACTATTAATGTGGCCAAGAATCTGACTTTAGATAGGTTATGGTTATCAGAAAAACCTACTCTGATTATACTGCTAAGGTAAAAAATTAAAATTATGCCCACTAAAATGCTATTACTTCATGTGTCAGTTCAATGCTCCATCCTCATCAGCGATACTTCTTCTTGTGTTAAATGGTAAATAATATGGTGATTTTCAAAGAGCCATTGTATAAAGTATGAGCAACCTTTCAGCACTAGGCCCTAAAATGGGATGTCATCATCAACCTCTCCACAAAAGCTTCAGACATCTCTGAATCTTCAGATTCCAGATGGAGATCCATGGTTGATATCTGCTCTGAGACTCATCTGGCCTTGTCTTTTTTAAGGTCATATAGTGGATTAATACCATAGTTGGCAGGAGTTTTTACTTTTTTTATTAATTTATAAAAGTTTCCACTTCTGCCCCTTCTCTCAATACACTCCCATTCCCGCCACTCCCTCTCTACCTCCCAATCCAGCCCTAAGAGCAGTCAGTGTTTCCTGCCCTGTGGGAAGTTCAAGTTCCTCCCCTCTCCCTCCAGGTCTAGGGAGGTGAGCATACAAACTGAATAGGATCCCAAAAATCCAGAACATGCAGAGGAAACAAGTCCCAGTGCCATTATCAATGGCTTCTCAGACAGTCCCCATGCCAGCCACATTCAGAGAATCCGGCCACATTCAGAGAATCTGGTTTGATCAACTGCTCCTTCAGTCCCAGTCCAGCTGGCCTTGGTGAACTCTCATTAGATCAGTCCCCTTGTATCAGTGGGTGAACGCACTCCTCACATCCTGCCTTTCTTGTTCATGTTCTCCCTCCTTCTGCTCCTCATTTGGACTATGGGGGCTCAGTCCAATGCTCCAATGTGGGTCTCTGTCTCAATCTCCATTCATCATTGGGTGAAGATTCCCTTTGATTCTGCCTTCCTTTCTCACGTTCTCCCTCCTTCTGCTTCTCATGTGGACCTAGGGAGTTAAGTCCAGTGTTCCAAAGTGGGTCTCTGTCTCTATCTCCATCCCTCGCCAGATGAAGGTTCTATGCTGATATGCAAAATATTCATCAGTATGGTTATGGGCCAAGGCCAGATCAGGCACCCTCTTCTCTGCTGTCCAGGAAACAATCTGGACAATCTCCTTGGACCTGGGAACTCCACTAGAATCAAGTCTCTTGTAAACCCTAAAATGGCTCCCTCAGTTGAGATATATACTTCCCTGCTCTCATTTCCATCCTTCCTCCCTCCCCCCATCTCAATCCCCCAAGCTTTCCCCAAACCTCCCCTACTCCCTTCTTTCTAACCCTCTCCCTTTCCATCCAGTCCCATCTCCTTGCATCCAATGTTGCCTGGCACTCTTGTCTACTTCCAATATCCAGGAAGAAGAATACATGATTTTCTTCAGGTTCACCTTCTTATTTGGCTTCTCTAGGATCACGAATAATAGGTGCTAAGACCTTTAATTATGGCTAGAATCCACTTATGTGTGAGTACATACCATATTCCTCTTTTTGGGTCTGGGTTACCTCACTCAATAAAGAGAAGGGGCACTGATCTTGAGTTTTTAACGTTTTAAGAAAAGTAATTATCCTTTACAATTTCTTTGTCAACAGAATGAACAAAAGATAAATTTAATGGTTTCAAACAAGCTATTTAACTATTACAGAATACTAACAGAAAAACTTAGAAGTCAATAGGGCTTAATAATTCTGGTAAGATTAGGATAGATGGCTCAAAAGTTAAGAGCAATTGCTGATCTCACAGAGTACACTAATTTGATTCCAAGCACCAAGTGAACCTCAAAAATTTCTTTAACTTTAATGAAGTGGATCAGACAACACTTTGGGACCATTAAGTGACAAAAGCAGCAGGTATTAAAAGACATTCCTAAAAAGAAAGCACTTACATACACGTAATTTAAACAATTATTTATAAAGTAATACAAAGTAAAATTTTATCTAAATATCCTGATGAAACACAGAATCAAAAGAGGAGAAAAACTAAGCAAAAGTCAATGGACATGTTAGGCACTTTCTTCTAAGATTAAAATAAAGAGATAAATGGGATCCCAGGTCCAAGGAGAGATCCCCAGATTGTTGTCTGGACAGAGGAGAGGGTGCCTGAACCGGCCTTGGCCCATAACCATACCGATGAATATTTTGCTTATCATCATAGAACCTTCATCTGGTGATGTTTGGAGATTGAGATAGAGACTCACATTAGAACACCGAACTTAACTCCCTAGGATCAAACGAGAAACAGAAGGAAAGAGAATGTGAGCAAAGAAGGCAAGATCAGAGGGAACCTTCATCCAAGGGTGGATGGCGATACAGATGGAGACCCACATTGGAGCACCAGACTGAGCCCCCCATAGTCCAAATGAGGAGCAGAAGGAGGAAGAACATGAAAAAGGAAATCAGGACCGTGAGGGGTGCATTCACCCACTGATTCAAGGGGACTGATCTAAGGAGAGTTCACCAAGGCCAGTTGGACTGGGACTGAACAAGGACATGATCCAACCAGATTCTCTGAATGAGGTCGGATTCTCTGAAAGTGGCTCCCCCGGAGTCTTTCTGAAAAGCCATTGACAATGAGACGGGGACTTGTTTCCTCTGCATATACGGGATTTTGGGGATCCAGTCTGTTTGGATACTCACCTTCTTGGACCTGGAGGGAAGGGGAAGGAACTTGAACTTCCCACAGGGCAGGAAGCCCTGACTGCTCTTAGGGATGGTGAGGGAGGAGGAGGGGGAGTGGGGGGAGTGACAGAGTGTTGGGAGGAGGGGTGGAAATGGAAACTTTTAAAATTTCGTAAACTTTTAGAAAAAAAGTTTTGTTATGATACACACACAGAAAAACCAAGTGTCATTATCTACAGAAAAAGACAGGATATATTTTTACAAATCCACAACCCTTTCATGATAAAAACACTCAGCAAATATGAAAAAGAAAGTATATATTTAAAGCAAAATGCAATCAGAAAAAAATTAATAGGCACAATTTTATCTGAAAAGCTTTAATATTCCATATTAAAAACACAATACAGCAAATAAAAGAAACCAAACAGATATTTTCCCCACATTTCTAGTCAACATTTGTTGTAAGGCTATAGCCAGCAATATTAGATGAGGAAATATCATAAGGTTTCCAGAATTTAATGTGGCCCTTTCACAAATGATAAGGACATTATAATACATCTCGAAGAAAATGACATAATTGGTGGATAAAAATATCCTAAGAATTAAAAGAACTCATTATAAAACATAAAGAATTCTCACTTCTGCAACTCATATTATCAAATTAAGTAAAGTTGCACTTCTGAACAAATAATATCCTAAATACTAACTCACAAAAGTAATATATTAAGGGATTATATGTCATTCTTGGTTATTTTCCAGAGGTCACAGCTCACTAGAGCATGGGGCAGAAGAATCACATGAATTTAAGGGTTGCAAAATTCCCTGGGCATCATAGAAAAAGCACCAGTCAGAACTGATCTTCATATGAAGAATAATTAATGAATTGTACAGTGTATAAGGCGAAATTCTTCAACTGAGCCTGGAGAAGTTTTTAACGTTTTATTACTGTGTGCATTTTTCTGGAGAGACATTAAGAAAGGGATTTTAGGCAATAACAAGACTGAAATTAAAAAGTCACTCAAAGTCCTGTGGAATTTCATTTCTAAGTGATGAAAACATCACCGTCAGTTATTATATACATGATGTATTTTTACAAATTCTAAGAAAAGGATTTTAAGAGAGTCTGTGTTGCAATATCTAAGTATACTTACATTGTGACTATGTTCTCTGTAATACATTATCTCTATCTAAAAGGATCGAGACATAAGTAAAAAACATACATTTCTATAAAATTTTTACAGAAGTAATCTGTAAAATTTATTTGTAGAAGCAAGTAGATTCAGATATATAAATTTTTGTAGAAAAACAAAACATTTCAAGCAATATTTCACTAAAGTAAAAAAATGATTTGATCCCCACCTAGTGGTTGGTGAATGAAAGTAAATAGCAGACAATAAAATTAACTGCAGTATGCTATGATGAATTCTTGCAGTTTCTATGTTGACTGAGCACCATTTTATGAGGAGTTAAGAGTTATAAATGAAGAATAGAACATTCAACCTGGACTGCATCTAGGTCATTGATTTCTGAAACTTTCTGGAAGATTCCTATGAAGCAATTTAGGTAACTCAGCCATGAGCTACTTATTAACTTTCTAGGGTAGGATGAAAAAGAACATAGAGTTAATTCTTTAATCACACACCTTCAAAAAGATATGTGCATTGACTAGTATCTTCTAGTTACACTTTGACTTTCTGGAACATTCTGAATTCATTTAACCCCATTTTCAAAAGAAAGACCCAGGCATACTCAGCAAAGTCTTTGGCATTCAACTCTTGCACACATATTTTTCTTTCAGTATATAATGCATATTTTCTGCTGCATTGAAGAAACACTGACATATAACTATCTGTGAGTACTAGAATCAATTCTTTTGACAATATACAGTCCACCATCATGGAAATTCAATTTTGGTGCACAATGCATGTATCTAGAGGCAGGGACAAAAAACGAGAGTATGGTAATACTTCCACCCTATAGGTGATCTTTATTTGAAATTCCTGACCATCTCTCCAATGCTCACACTTTCCAAAAAGGATTGACCCTCCAACACCAATTATCAACCAAGAAATATCTCTCAGACTTGCACATAGGATTATGAGAAAGGCAAAGGCAAAGTTGGTGATATTACTATACAGACACCCAAGAGATGCTGGTTTTAAATACCTAAGGATTCAGCAACGTTCCTCTTTTTCGGATACTGTCCTTTGCATTGCCCACTCTCAACTTTTGTTGTCTCAGACCTGAAGGAATACCTTGGTGTCAAACAATTACATCTGCTGTACTTTTGTAATAGCTACATAAAGTAAAAACACACAAGAAATGAAAATTGACATTCGAGATATGAATCTATGACCCTAAGTAGCAACAGGACCATAACAAGTAAATTTCCTGTAATATATTACAAGGTGTACTCATGAATTTGTGAGAGAAAAGGTAGCATCTGCAAATGTTACTGCTTGATATTTCATAGAATCTAAGTGTTGCTGATGAACAATGACAATGTTAGAACAATTCACATTATCGATCTCCCAGTGAGCATAAAGGAGCCTGACTCTCCTAGTGTGTGTTTGATACTAACATCTGAATAGGAATTTCTTTCTTACAGGTGATGCAACACTTCAAGGCTAAGATGCGGGTTTCAAATCTTAATAAATTAGCAGTAACTAAAGGATCAGCTTGCTATTTCCTGCAGACGACACATGAGCAGATGAGAATGAGCTATAATCCTGGGGATCATAAAATCCTTGCATTTGATGATTTTCAAAGACACTGATATCTGAACAAGTTAGGAGAAGTCTGGCTATTCTGGGCAATTGTACAGTCAGACTTTGGTTATATCCAGGTTCTTCTGAAACTTGAACTATATAGCCAGATCATGACTGTCAAGAACCTGCACTGCTGACATTTTTCTGAGTGTTCCTGGGCTCTGATAGAAGGAGAATGTGCATTCAAATTGATCATGAAAAAAGAACCAAGACCGGAATCTCAATTCTAACAAGGGATGGATATTATGACGTAACCTAGTAATATCATTCAAAGATGCTGAATCATTCCTGTCTCCACGTGAATCTATGCTGCAGCAGATGGAACAAAACTGAATATGAATGTGAGAGAAAAAAGTATATAGACTATATACAGTGTATATAGTCTATACTCTACATAGACTATAGACTTCAATTTTCAAAAGAAAAAAAAATCCTGTGCCAAATAGCGGATGATCCTATACCCATCTACCAGGGCCTATATTCTGGCTATCTACATAAAAGATTCCATTTTTGCCAGAAGTGGGATTATTATGAAACTTTACTGCAAATTGCTTCTTTCTGTTCTCATTGTCTGACATGTTATTTCAGATTCCACACATACATTATTTAAATGCTTAAACTTCACCTATTATTCAATATATGTGAGAGCCTGAAATGACTTATTTGTGTTATAAGTGAAAAGTTCCTTTCATCACTCATCAACATCTTCAATTGTATACTGTATCCAGCAGTTTCCAATGATTAATTAATAACTTGTGGCTTTCATTTTATAAAGAAGCATCACAATACTTGTATACTTTCAGAAATTATATATTAGTTCATTTGATTTTATGTGTAGTTCCACAAATGTCTACAGGCATATGGCATTAATTTCAATTTTACTTAGCCATACTATACTAGTAAAATATTTATTTTAATATTTTAAATTAAAATTTTAATTTTATAATTTATTAAAAAATATTTATGTTAAAATATTGAAATTTTGAAAAAGAACACATCTTCAAACGCAAGACACTGGACTGTAGAAGGGTTCCCGGGTGTCCAGGGAGATGGCCCCAGCTTGTTACTTGAGCAGCTGATGAGAGGGCACCAGAACTGGCCCTATCCTATAGCCACATTGATCAATATCTTGCATATCACCTTAGAACCCACATCTGGCAATGATGTAGATTGAGAAAGAGAACCACATTGAGAAATGAACTAAGCTCCCAAGGTCTTTATGAGGAGCAGAAGGAGAGAGAATATGAGCAAAAGAGTCAGGAAAACGAGGGGTGTGCCCACCCAATGTGATGGTGGGGCTGATCTATTGGTAGCTCACCAAGGCCAGCTGGACTGGTACTGATGGAGCAAGTGATCAAACTGGACTCTATGAATGTGGCTGACAAGGAGAGCTGAATGAGAAGCCAAGTACAATGGCACTGGGTTTTGATTCTACTGCATGGACAGGCTTTGTGAGAACCTAGTCTGTTTGGATGCTCACCTTGCTAGAACTGGATGTGGGGGGGAGAATCTTGGACTTCCTACATGGTAGGGAACCCTGACTGCTTTTTGGACTGGGGAGGGAGGGGGAGTGGGAATCGGTAGACAGGAAAGGAAATGGGAAGAGAGGAGGAGGTGAAAAATTTTAAGCATAACAACAATAACAAAAAACTTAAAAAAATAAAATATAACTCAGAAAAAAAAAGAAGCAATACCTTTGAAAGCAGGAACCTACATGCTTCATAGGACTCAGGATCAGGTGATATTGAGTTATAATGCTGGGAATCAAGAAATCCATGCTTTTGCTGCATTTTACTTACCACAAATCCTGAATATGTGAGGCTCATTTTGCACAGACAGGATGCTTGATCAGTGGGGCTCTGGTAATTCCCAGGTACTACTGAGACCTGGACTATAGCCAGAGCCCCACTGGAAAGAACCCGCACTGCGATTGCTTTTATTAGCACTCCTGGGCTCTGACTGAACGAGTGTGCATGGATAAAGGACCAATGATGAGAGTGATCTCAGTTCCGGAAAAAAGGCAAACACTGTGGTCATCATGGAGAGCTCCATCAGAGCTGCTGATTCATTCCTGTCCTGCCCGGAAGGTATTTTGCACCCGAAGCTGAGAAATTGAAATTGGATGTAAGGCAAAAATCGGATTCCCCTGGGTTCATACTCAAATAACAACAAATCTAACTGAAACACCTGTGGCCATAAGGGTATGATCCTTTATCTGACTACCATTGTCTCCATTCTAGCTATATACTTGAAAACTTAAATTTCTCACTGTTGGTGGTTGATTATGAATCTTCGCTGCCTACTGCTTCTTTCTGTTGTCATTTTCTGCTATGCCTTTTCTGAGGTGCCACGTATAATTTTTGCATGCTTAAATTTCACCAGATATCCATTGCATCTGTGTGCCAGAGCCTGACAGGGAAGAACCCACACTGCTGATGCTTTTATTAGTGCTCCTGGGATCTGATTGAAGGGGAGTGTGCATTCAAATTGACCAGGAAAAAAGAACCAATAAGGAGAGTGTACTCAATTCCAGCAATGGTTGCAAATTCTGTGGAAACCTAGAGATCTCATTCACAAATGCTGATTCATTCATGTCTCTCATGGGAAGGTTTGCTATAGCAGAAGGTGGGAAATTAAATGTGGATGTGAGGGAAAAATGTAATTTTCCCTGGCTAATGACTTCAATTAAAAAAAAAAGTCCCTTCCAGGACCTAAAGGGAGGCAGGAGGAACTTGAAATTTCCACAGGGCAGGAAATCCTGACTGCTCTTAGGGATGGAGAGGGAGGAGGAGAGGGAGTGGGGGGAGTGGGAAGGTGTTGGGAGGAGGGGCGTTAATGGAAACTTTTATAAATTAATAAACTTTTATAAAAAAAAATAGAACATGACAACTGAAAAAAAAAGTCCCCAATAGGGGATGATCACATATCCGTCTACCAGGGCCTATATCCTCACTAACTACTTGAAAGCTTCCATTTCTGCCAGAAGTTTGATTATTATGAATTTACCCCAAATTGCTTCTTTCTGCTATCATTGTTTAATATTCCATGTCGGATAACACACATAAAATATTTAAATGTTTAAACTTCACCAATAATTCAGTATATGTAAGAACCAGAAATGATTTTTTGTGTTGTAAGTGAAAATGTATATTCATCCTTTCTCTGAACATCTTCAAATTGTATATTGTTTCAAACATTGCCCACTGATTAAGCAATAACTTGAGGCAATCATCTTAAAAATAAGTATTCATAATACTTGTATACTTTCAGAAATTACACAATAGTACATATGACTTTCTGTGTGGTTCCACAAATGTCTAGGGACATTTGGCATAATTTCAATTTTACCTAGTCATACCATACTAATAAAATACTCTGTTTAATATTAATGTGATTATATTTAAATTTAGAAAACAATCACATCTTACAAAAGAAGTCATACCTTCAGAAGCAGGATCCTATTTGCTGTATAGGAATCAGGATCAGGTGATATGGAGCTATAATGCTGGGAAACAAGCAATCTCTGTCTTGGCTGCATTTTACCTACTATGACTCTTGAATATGTGAGGAGCAGTCTGCTCAGTCTGGGTGCTTGATCAGTGGGGCTCTGATTATACCCAGGTTCTACTGAGACCTGGACTATAGCCAGAGCCCCACTGGAAAAAATCGGCACTGGTGACGTGCTTTTAAGCACTCCAGGCCTCTGAAGGGTTGTGGGCATTCTAATTATGCACAGAAAAAGGACCAATGAGGAGCGAGATCTCAGTTCCAGCAAAGCAGGCAAATACTGTGGTCATCATGGAGATCTCCATCGGAGCTGCTGATTCATTCTGTCCTGACCGGAAGTTATTTGCAGCCAAAGCTTAGAAAATGAAATTGTATGTGAGGCAAAAATCTGATTCCACTGGGTTCAGACTCAAATATCAACAAAAGAAAATGAAACACCTGTGCCAGTATGACCCGATCCTTTATCTCACTACCATTGTTTCCATCCAGGCCATATACAAGAAAGCTTAAATTTCTGCCTGCAGGTGGGTGATTATGAATTTTTGCTGCGAATTGCTTCTTTTGGCTCTCATTTTGTGTTATGCCATTTCTGACTTCCCACATTAATGTTTAAATGCTTAAATATCACAAATTTTCCACTATATATAAGTGCCTGAAATGACATGCGTGTTTGTAATTGAAATGTTATTTGTGCCCATTCTCTGAACGTGCCCATTTTGCATTCTCTATGCAGCAGTGTCCTGATGATTAAGCAGTAATCTGTGGCATTACTTTTAAATGAAAATAGTCATTATACTTGCATAGTTAGAAATTGCACTTTTGTGCATAAAATATTATTTGGGGTTCCACAGGGTTCGCACGCATTTGACATTAATTTAATTTTACAGAGCCACATCATACTCTTAAAATATTCTGTTTATACTAATGCGAGAATATAGATATTTAGCTAACACCTGACATCTTGAAAGAGAAGCAGTACCTTAAAATCCGGGATCCTACTTGCAGCATAGGACACAGGATCAGGTGACTCGGAGCTACAATGCTGGGAATCAAACAATTCCTGCTTTACTGCTTTCCATGGCTCTGACTTCTGTCATACTTGGGAGCACTCTGCCTAGTGTGGGCAATTGTACAGCTGGGCTTTGGTTATACCCAGCTCCTTCTGTGAGACCTGCACAATAGTCAGATCCTGACTGTAAAGGACCCACACTGCTGTCGCTTTCATTAGCACCCCTGGGCTCTGATTGAAGGAGTGTGTGCATTCAAATTTAGAGGGAATTAAAGACCAATGAACAGAGCAATCTCAATATCGCGAATGAAGGCAAATGAAGCGGTATCCTTGGAGATCTGTGTTTTAGATGCTTATTAGATGTTTTTACTCTCACCTAAGTGTGTGCTGCACAGAGGAAGTCAAATTGAAAGTGAATGACAAGAGAAATTGTCACTTGCCATGGGCTGTGACACCAAATGATAAATTGAAAAAGAACAATTTCTTTTAAATAGTGATTCATACTGTATTTTTCTGTTGGGGCCGAGTACCTGGTTATCTACCTGATAGCCTGAAGCCTTCTTTTGTGATTCTCGGCTGCCAATTACTGCATGCTGCTCTAATTTTCTGATGTGCCAATAAACTTTCCCAATTTCAATTATTAAATGCATGACTGTTAGCTCTCTTCATATATATAAAATATCCAGAAAGAATATAATTATTTTCTCTGTCTCTCTATACAAATATACACTTTCATATAGAGATGTATATGTATGCATATACATTTGTACCTCAGCTCACATAAATATGTTTATTTGTCCTAAAATGAGATACTTGTATTTTGAGAAGAAACAAAGAACTTTCAAGTCCTGCTCTGAACATCTCTCATTTACAACTCTATCCAACAATGTCATGAAAATAAAAAAAAAATAACGTGAGGTATAAATTATGAAAGAAATAATCAGAATGCTTATATAAACTCAACAATTGCTTATTAGCTTTTAAGGTTCTCTTTCCGGCTCCACACATGTCTGCATGCATGTGGCATTAATTTTGGTTTCCAATAATCAATTAATACTCATAACACATTATTTCAGTGTGTTATGAAACACACTGAAAAGGTAATCTTAAACATTCACTGCATTTCCTTAATATGAATCACACTAATTTCATTAAAACCATTACTCTATTCTTAGCACATATTCTTACACTGTATTTCGTGACATCTTTGTTTGAGTCAATAGTCTGTGTGCATGACTATGGAATCTAATACCAGCACATTGACAGGTTCTCAGGGTTGTAATGGAACCAGCCGTTCCCCTTTCATCATCTGATTAAATAACATAAACCACCCTGGTCATGTTTAAGCTTTAAGACTCTTACATAGGTTATTAGAATGTTTCATTTGTTTTATACTTATAGAAATATACTTGAAAATTTAGTTGATGATAATTTCTTGGAAATTAGTGTAAAAGTTTCCAGAAATAGGCATCACAAGCTAGTTTCATGGAATAGTATATTAGCAATGTCAGAATGACATAGTGTTTCTAATGATATGGAATTAACCAATTATAATAGACAATCTCATACTTTGTTAGAACTCAGAGTCCTTTTTTCTATGCTTCTTAGCCTCAGATAAAGTTGTTATGACTGTTTTTCTAATTATTAATACATGTATTCCAATAATTGACAAAACCGGTTATTATTTCATACCAAGCATTTTGCGGATTAAGCCATAAAAGACACTGTGTAGAGTCTATATTTTAAAGCAAAACTAAAGGAGATATTAAGCAGAGAACCACAGATATCCCTGTTATGTAGCTAAATATTTACTACTTTTCTATTTCTGAGGTTATTTTCAGCATTTCCCTACTTTCTGCCTTGTTGCCAGTAAAGCCTAAATTAATAAGAATAATCTCCTACAGTTGAATTATATGATTAACTCCAATAGATGCAAGAAATACTACACACTGATCAAGTGTCCAAAAATATGAGACTCAGTGGCACAGGCCTAAGCAAAATCTATGTCCATCATTTGGATAGAGGAAATCAGAGAACCAGAGGCTGAAAGATATAACCATAGATCAGTGAATAATTGTCTCCAAAATGTATCTTATTATATACTGGATGGTAAAGAAAACAAGATGGGCAGTCAGGCTGTATTTCAAATGGATGAGAATCTTGGTGGGACAATGTTGCAATGCTACTTATCTTTAAAATCCTCAATGATCTATATTGAAAAGAAGACAGAAAAATTCGATCTCAATTAGAGAAGCTGAATTAATTCATAGCACCATTATCATCCTGCCTCTACTTTACTCTCCATCATCGGTACTCCATGGCTGAGGTAGCAGACACATGTCATGCACAGGATAAAAATGGACAAAGCACCAGAAGCATTAACAGAGAAATCTGATGTGTAATTTCTTTAATGGCAAAATTTAACAGTTGTCTGTCACTAACAGAAAGAAATTGATTTCCAATAATGCTCTTTACTGGCTGATGATATAGAGAGGAATGAGCTGACAAGGAAGGAAGAACAAAGCTGTAGATTTATTATATTCTAAACTGCATGGGAAAAGCAAGCAAACATTGCAGAGTTGAACCTATGTCCCTAATAACAGAAGGTTTATAACAAGTATATGCCCCGTTCAATAATTTCTGGTTCACCCTTGCCTGGGGAAAGGTAGAATGGCATCTGCAAATATTCCCGCAATATTTTCATAGACTCTAGATGTTGACAATGAACATCGACCATGCCTTAGCAATCCCACAGTGGATTATTCTAGAAACACATGAACATTTGCAAAGGATTATCTTCCTTACAAAATATACAGTTCTTCAATGCTGAGACAGGGATTAGACATCTTAAAGAGAAAGTTTAACTTCAGAAACAGGAAGCTACTTGCTGCAAATGAGGCAGGAGTGGGTGGCTTGGTGTTCTAATACTGGGAAATAATTATTGCTACAATTGTGAAATTCTCCAGCTTCTGACTCCTGCACAGGTCAGAAACAGGGAGCCTTGTCTGGATCAAATACAGTGAACGGGGCTTTCATTAGACCCAGGTCCAACTGAGAACTGGACAATAGCTAGAGTCTGACTAGTAAGAACCACAGTGCTGACACTTCATTAGCATTTCTGTCCTCAGATTGAAGGAGTGTGGGCACTCAAATTGATCATTGAAATAAGAACCAATGAGACTCTCAATCCTAGTCACAGAGACACACCCTGCTGTGCTCTTGGAGCTCTCCATCACAGTAGATGATTCCTTCTTGTCCCCAAATGAATGTATTTTGAAGCTGAAGCTGTCTAATGAAGAGTGGAAGTGAGGGAAAATGTAACTTGACCAGGACTCTGGCTTCCATTATCAAAAAGAAAAACTGTCTTCTGACAAATGGAGGTAGTCCTCTACCTGGTTGTCTAGACTAATGATCTGAAAATTCATATGAAAGCCTTCGTTTCTTCCAAGACCGGGGTAATTTGGGTTCTAGTCATCAATTGCTGCTATCTGCTGTGATGCTTTACGATATTACCCAAGCATAAAATGAATTTCTGAAATCAAGCTTTGCCACTGTATGTCCTTATTAAAACATGTATATATGTAAGCATGCATGCATTATTGTTTGTATGTATATAAACATGTTTCTATGAATGTAAACATTTATTTATATTTGTGTGTATATGTGTATTTATGTAGCTTGCAAGAATTGTGGATTTATTTATATTTTATTTATGCATGTACATTTTCTACATGCATGTATATGTATTTGTATGTATGTATGTGTACACACTCACTTGCAGGAGAAGAGATGCGTGTGCTCTTGTGAAAATGTTATTTAGAGAATGTGCACTGTTCATTCCTATTTGCTAACCTACTGTCATGTTTATGAAGCAAAAATCTGAGGTCTTTCTTTTAGAAAGAAATATTCTCGATACAAGGATATTCTGAATAATTGCACGTTTCTCTGATACAGTTTGTTTCTACACTTGTCTGCATTCCTTTGACAAAGTATGCATTTGATAATTTTGGTGTCACAGAGCCAATTTTTACTTGTAAAACTTTTTGTATACTCTTAATATGTTATTATTGAAATTTTGAATCAATTCACTTCATTCCTATCACTGGAATTTTTCTCCAATCACCTAGTCCATCCTTAATGAATTAAATTAGTCTTTTCTCTGTGACATATGCTTTCAAGTAAATCAGCTGTGTGTGCAAAGAAATTTTTAAAATAACTATGTCTTTGTTATAGAATTAGTTAAAATTAAGGATCTTAGTATCATTGTACACTTATTAAAAAATTTAGAGGACTGACAGGGAATAGTTTGAATTCCTTAACCACATTAATATTTGTGGTCGGGTTGCAGAGAAGATCAATGTGATGAAGCATTTTGAAAGTCTGTTGTCATGTCTTCTTAGCATGTTTCAGAACTTCATAACTAGTAAGATGCTAAGATCAAGTCGAAGCAAAATATACTAGAAATATTTCTATTATAGTTTTTGATGTGTTACATGCATTCATTTGATGTGAATGCATGTAAAGAATTAAATTGATTGGGAATGCCACCTTGAGCCATGCTATTTATATCCCCTAGAGCTTGTGAGTGAAACTCTCCTTCACGATCCCATGCTGATAAAACTGATTGATCATTCTCCCACTGCACACCTATTATGCACACACCACTGTTGCCTTTGGAAACTTCTCTTTCATGTACCTAGAGTCAGGTTCATCAAGTTTGGCTCCTGAAAAGTGGTACGTCATTGTTATTCTAGGTCACGGTGGCCTTGCAAATGCCTATACATTGTACAAAGCATCTGTCTGTCTCCATAGTAGATGAAATTGCTGCTACCTTCAGTAATAATTTCATGTAATCTTCCGCTAAAAATACCTTAAAGCCTCTCCTCTTTGAAGATCCCACCTGTTTTCTCTGCAGCTCTCTCTTGTTCAATACCTGATCTCAGGTTTATGTAATATAATTTGATAAGTAATGTGGATATTAATTAGCCGTTGATCTTGAAAAAAATTAGAAGCACAGTGAGCAAATAGCATTGGATACATTAACACATTATCAATAGGCATATCTTGGACTATATTTATTTGTTATAATGGTCATCTACAAACTTCTTGCCAGGCTTTTCAGCTTCATCATAAGCCATGAGCACAGATGATTTTTCTTCTGGAGGAAATCAGACTCAGCAAAGGTTGTGTCACCTTGGCCTTCAAGAACCTTAGGTGCAGTTCTTCCCCTTGTGGTGCCTTCTCTTACCTTTTCTGAAATACTTATATATCACCATGGGATGCACAATTTATAAAGGTAGAGTTACATTTCATTAAGAGGAGGGAGAAGTTTGGTACTCAGGAAAGGGTATTGTGACTCTGCTTTTTCTTCCATATGGGTATGGACAGACACTTCAAGAATAGCTGAGAGGAGCTTCCATTGGTTGTCCCAGCTAAACTCTCCAAGACATGAGTCGTATGGGTGAGATGATAGTCCTGTGTAAGTCAACTGCTCAAATCTGTGGGGAACAATTCAAATTATGAGGCAAACTGAGAGCAAATTTTCCCCTGCCACACAGGCTTGTCATTAGTTATTGTCACATTTTCAATGTCTCAGGTTGGAGATATTCCAGGGAGAGCATTACTCACTCTTCATACTTGGACCTGTTACTTGTGTTACTTGGAGCAAAGCATAGGATCAGTCAACAGAACCTAGTTACATACACCTCACTATTGTGGTGGAATATTAAGGTAAGGTGTGTTACATTGATTTATGCTGTGGAATATTGAATAACATAAAGATGTGGTACATTCTTTTATGTTCAATTTGTTTAATGTTGTAAATCAGTTTTACTTCCACAGCAAAAACTAAATGATTTATCTACAATAAGAGCTGAATATTCAACAGCTACGCTGGTGAGAGAAATTGACAGGTTTGGGGGACAGAGTTTATACACAGAAAGAGAAATCTATGGGGGAAGAGTGGAGACACATATTCACACATGAAGTTCAGTCTCCGTGTGTTTATTTGAGAGCTGGGTGATGGGAAACTAACGGAATAAAATCAAACTAGAAAATGGAATTTTGAAACATGGGCATCATTTAAAAGTACTTTTGGTATGCATGAAGACACTGCTATTTGCACATAGCAATTGGATTTTCAAAATAAATTACCTATTAATATCTACATCATTCATGAAATTTAATACAAAATCATTAGTTCAAGTGTGCAAGCTATCCATATGGAGCACCTGTAAGGAAAGCAGAAAAATAGAGTGTGAAGGTTCACATATAGAATTCTAACGCTGTACCAGGAAATAGTATAGAAATTTGTGAAAAGCGGTGTTAGTCTCAACAATCACATGGTATCAGGGATCTAATGAGAGACATATGAGCATCTCCAAAAATATTATTTATCATTTTAAATGTAGTGATTTATCAATGTTGTTAATATAACTATAACTAGAGATAAAGAACAAAAGTTAAGCTAAAGTATGGAATCTATTTTGGTATTATGTTTGGAGAAACAGAAAAGTAGTGAAAGTTTATATTTTGCATAACTACTAACTATGGCTAGTGATAATCTACAATTAGAATCTGTTCAGGTGCTAAGAACAGAGAAATGTGATTTCAGATCCTTAGTGAAGAAAATCTTCTTTTTCCTATGCCCCTGTGTGACTGAGTAGTTGTACCCAGACCAAATTTATCTCCTAGTTGCTTGTGAGGGATGCTCTAAACATGTCTCTTTAATCATTTCTTGTACTATTAAAAATGTTAAATTTATGTCTCTATTTTATGGAAAAAAGTTTCAGGAATAAGTATTCTTTTGAATTTATTTTTCTCAAATTCATTATCTGAAAATAAGAAAATACTTGAGTCAATAATTTTCCATATGTACCTAGATTCTACTATTCATGGAATGTTCAGTTTGATTATGTCACAGGGTATAAAACTTGAAGCACAACAGTATATTCGCAGTGTGTAATGTTGCAGAAAAAGAAAGTTGTCATCATTAAGAAAAAGAATAGCACATCCCTTTATGAGTTTAAAGATTGTGATGATCAGGTTTGTTATACAGAAAGCATAAGCCCAAAAATACAGTGATATCCTAAAATTTAGAAACCTCTACATAGGCAGACTGATTCATATGTGTTCTATATGTTACGACCCATAGATTATCAGGAACTTGTCACCAAAGTGCTGCAAATAAATGATCTTTTATTTGTGGAACTTTATAAGTCCTGTTTAAACACATTAAATATATTTTCCCCTTGTACTGACTTTTCTTGTTATATTTATAACCATTTTCCCCTTCTGCCCACATCCTTATAGGGTATGTAGACACTAGTGTCTGGGGTGTGGGCAACAGTATTTTTGCAAACCTAATGGGGATGGAAGGATCCAACAGTGGAGAAGGGACACAGGCATAGTGTGCAAAATTGCAGGCTAAAACCTGTCTTCAACCACATAATTCAAATTAAGAGACTGGTACGGGAGAATTGTCTTTATTCTGTCAATCAGGTTTTAAATCAACGCTGACTGGCCAGGCAGAAGTATAGGCAGGAAAACCAGATGTGGAATAGAAGTGATGCAATGAGAACAGGAGAATGCTGGGAATGAGAAACTTGATTCCTCCCACACTTGCCCAGGTCCCCAAAGAAGGAGGATCTGATCTGCCAGCTGGAAAAGGTACTGAGCCAGATGGCTAAAATATATGAGAATAATGGGTTAATACAAGTTACAAGAACTAATAAGAAGCCAGACATAATGAACCAACCAGCTGTATAACTTATAGAGATCTCTGTGTGATTTTCTGTCGGGCTAAACAGCTGTGGGAACCGGGCAGGACAGAAAACCCCAAGAAGCAAGCCAGCCCCTCATGTTACAAGAGACCCTTCATCTCCTGTACCACATACCTTCCTCAGAGGTCATACATCAAATCCTATATTGAGAACACAAGAAAGTATGGAAAAAACTCAAAATGTGCATCAATACTTTGGTGATAATATTTTGAGAAACATGTTCAGGTCTTTCTTCATAAGATGTCAATGAAAGGAAAGAATTATTTACTAGAAGCCATGATAGTTCTTGAAAAATTAAATCCTGCCAGCTCCATCACAACTGTACATATCTCTTACACAGCGACAGTACCATGCTGTCTAACCCTACCACACCACCTATTAATAAATTCCAAGCAGTGGGTGACTGAATTCAAATCAGTTTAAACTTTGATATAAAAGCCAGTTTGCACAATTGAATTTATGAAGCCCCGAAAAGCAGAAGGATGGCATGAGTAAGATAAATAATATGATAATTTTGTACAAAAAGTCAGTGGGAAACAGGAAAATAGTGTTAGTGAATCTGCATTGGTGATGTAAAAACTATCAATGCCGAGTAGTTTTTCTCAATGGAATGAAGAAAAAGCTCATATTGGTTGCTGTTGGAAAATTATAACCACGGTATATCGTGCTCCTAGCAGATGATGCAGCACACTGAGACTGAGATAGGGAAGATAAACCTTAGAGGAGAAATGGCTTAAGAGGCAGGAATATATTGTTTGCACAGTAAACAGGAGCAGGTGCCTCAGAGCATAATTAGGAAGTATTGCAGCACTTTCCTGCCTGTGCTAATTCACTGGCTCTGCCTCCCGCAGGTGTCAGCAGATTCTTCCTCTCTGGAGCAGGTTACTGTCAGGCTATGGCTAGATCAGGTCCAGCTGATACCTGGACTCTAGCCAGAGCCTGACTGCTGAAATCCCCAGCTGAGGAAATTTTTATTCGCTGTGTTTGCCTCTGATTGGAGGAGTGTGTGTCTTCTAAGTGAGAATTAAATTAATTTTGAACCAATCAGAGAACTCAAACGTCATCATAGAAAGCAGAAAAAAAAGAGCCTGCAGTAACCTAGGTGATTTCCCCCAGAGCTACTGAATCGTCTGTCCCTCCCTCCTCACTGTCTGATGCAACAGGAACAGGGAAAGTGAAAGGGAAAGATAGGAAAAAGACGCATTTACCCTGAGCTCCAGCTACAATTAACAGTGGGATCAGGAGAAGCAGTAATATAAGGAAAACTCCAATTTAAGGATGGCACCACTGGAGACAGATGCCAGGTCGCCCTGCTATGCTCGATGATCCACCTGGAAGGGTTGCCTTTTTCTGAGCAAATACAAAGGAGGTTTCAATGATGCTTTTGTGTGTGTGTGTGTGTGTTGTGTGTGTGTGTGTGTGTGTGTGTGTGTGTGTGTGTGTGTTCCTAGACTCTGATAGAAGGAAAGTGTGCATGAAAAAAGAACCAATAAGGAGAGTGATCTCAATTCCAGCAGTGGACAGATTTTCTGACGTAAACTAGAGATATCATTCAGAGATGCTGATTCATTCCTGTCTCCCATGTGAATGTGTGTTGCAGCGGAAGGGAAGAAGCTGAATATGGATGTGAGGGAAAAATAAAAATTTTCCTGGGTATTGACTTCAATTATCAAAAAAAAAACTGTTGCCAGTAGGGGATGATTCTATACCCATTTACCAGGGCCTATATCTTGGCTATCTACAGAAAAAAAAATCGTTTTTGCCCGAAGTTGGGTTATTATGAATCTTTACTGTAAATTGCTACTTTCTGCTGTCATTGTCTGTCATGTCAGATTTCACCCATACATTATTTAAATGCTTAAACTTCACCCATTATTCAATATATGTGAGAGCCTGAAATGACTTGTTTGTGTTGTATGTAAAAAGGTTACATTCATCACTTCTCAAAATCTTCAATTGTATTCTGTATCCTGCAGTGTCCAGTGATTAAGCAATAGCTTAAGGCCTTCCTTTTACAAAGAACCATTCACAATACTTGTATAGTTTCAGAAATTCTACATTAGTTCACATGATTTATGTGTGATTCCACAAATGTTTGCAGGCATTTGGCATTAATCTCAATTTTACCTAGCCATACCATACTAGTAAACTATTCTTTTTAATATTAATGTTAGACTATTAAAATTTAGAGAAAGAACACATCTCAAAAGAGAAGCAGTACCTTAGGAAGCAGAATCCCACGTGCTGCATAGGACTCAGGATCAAGTGATATAGAGCTAAAACGCTGGGAATCAAAAAATGCCTGCATTTGCTTCATTGTACTTGCCACAAATCCTGAATATGTGAGGCTCGGTTTGCCCAGACTGGGTGCTTGATGAGTGGGGCTCTGGTTATACCCAGGTTCTACTGAGACCTGGACTATAGCCACAGCCCCACTGGAAAGAACGCACACTGCTGACGCTTTTCTTAGCACTCCTGGGGTCTGGCTGAAGGAGTGCGTGCATTCAAATAGAGCAGGAAATAAGGACCAATGAAGGGAACCATCTCAGTTTTAGCAATGAAGGCAAATCACGGGGTAACCTTGGAGATTTCTGTCTTAGATGCTTATTGATTTTTTTCTCACCTAAGTGTGTGCTGCTGCAGAAGGGAAATTAACAGTGACAGAGAGGAGAAAATGTCATTTACCCTGGGCTGTGACTCAGATTGATAAATTGAGAAAGAACAACTTCTGTTGAATAGCGATTCATCCTGTGTATGGCTTTTGGGGAAGAGTACCTCATTATCTACCTGATAGACTGCAGCCTCCCTTTGTGATTCTGGGCTGCCAATTACTTCTTGTTGCTCTCATTTTCTGATTTGCCAAGTGAACTTCCCCAACTTCAGTAATTAAATGCTTGACTGTTAGCTCTCTTCATATATATATATATATATATGTATATATATATATATCTCCAGAAAGTATATATGTATATGTATATATATACATATATATCCAGAAAGTATATATATATATATATATACATTCTCTGTCGATACAAGTATATACATTTGTACCTCACACACATTAATATGTTTGTGTGTTCCTGAATGAGATGCTTGTATTTTGAGAGAAAACAAAGAACTTTCAAGCCCTGCTATGAACAGCTCCAATTTTTTAAACATTATCAATCAGTGTCTTGAAGATTAAAAAATAATGTGAGGTATTAATTTTAAAAATTGTTATTAATAATGTATGTATAAAATCAACAATTTCTTATTTGCTTTTAAGCTTTACTTTTAGCTCCACACATATCTGCATGCATTTGTCATTAAGTGTGGTTTCAAAGAGCCAATTTTTACTCCTCATATATTTTTTCAGTATTAATGTGTGAAAATGGACATATTAAAATATTCACTACATTTCCCTTGCAAGAAACATAAGAATTTCTCTAAAATCAAACTCTATCCCTAGAATATATGGTTACTTTGTGTTTTGTGACATCTGCGTTCGGGTAAATAATCTTTTGTGCATGGATATGTAATCTACTACCAGCACATTGACAGGATATCAGGGAAATCTGTCTTTCAAATTTCACCATCTGATTAAATAACATAAGCCACCCTGATAATATTTAGGCTTTACGACTCTTACACAGAATTATTAGAATGTTCCATTGGATATATCCTGATGGAATTATGGATGTAAAATTTGTTGATGACAATTTGTTGATAATATGTGTAAAATTTTCCTAAAATTTGCATCACAGGCTAGTTGCATGCAATGGTATATTAGCAATGTCAGAATGACATAGTGTTTCTAATGGTGTGGAATTAGCCAATTGAAATATGCAATCTCATACTCTGTAAGAACTCAGAGTTCTTATTTCTATGCTTCTTAGCCTGAGATAAAATCGTAATAATTGCTTTCCTGATTTAATACATGAAATGCTATAACAGGCGACTGTAGTTATTATTTTCTACCAAGTATGCTGCAGACATACCGATGTAAGACACTATGTAAATTCTAATGTATAAAAGCAAAAATAACAGGAGATATTAAGCAGAGAACCACAGATACTCCATTTATGCAGCTATATATTTTACTACTTTTCTATTTCTGAGGTTATTTTTTACATTTCCTCTCTTTCACCCTTGTCTCCATAAAAGTCTAAATTAATGGGAGTAATCACCTGCATTTGAAGAATATAATTAACACAATTAGATGGATGAAATATCGCATACTGATCATTTCTCCAAGAATCTGAAACTACAATGGTCATAGGCCTAAACAAAAACTATGTCCATCATTCTGATAGACGAATACAGAGGATCAGAGACTGAATGGTATACCCATAGATCACTGGATGGGAAATAAAAAAATGATGGGCAGGGAGCTCTTTTTAAAATGCCTGAGAGACTTTGTGGAACTGTGTTGCAATGTTACTTGTCTTCAAAAACCTCACTAATTTATATTAAAAAGAAGATGAGTTTTGTGCATGGTGATAGATATGGATCTACTTTCTTTCTTCTACAGGTTGACATCCAGTTATGCCAGCACCATTTGTTAAAGATGCTTTCCTTCTTCCATTGTATACCTTTAGCTCCCTTGTCGAAAATCAGGTGTTCATAGTTTTGTGGATTATTTTTCGGGTCTTCTATTTGATTCCATAGGTCGACTTCTCTGTTCTTATGCCAATACCAAGCTGTTTTCAATACTTTAGCTCTGTAATAGAGTTTGAAGTCTGGGATGGTAATGCCTCCAGAAGTTTCTTTATTGTATAAGATTATTATGGCTATCCTGGGTTTTTTGTTTTGCCATATAAACTTGATTATTGTTGTCTCAAGGTCTGTGAAGAAGTTTGATGGGATTTTGATGGGGATTGCATTGAATCTATAGATATTGCCATTTTTACTATGTTGATTCTCCCAATCCAAGAGCAAGGGAGATCTTTCCATTTTCTGGTATCCTCCTCTATTTCTTTCTTCAAAGACTTAAAGTTCTTGTCAAATAGGTCTTTCACTTCCTTGGTCAGAGTTACCCCAAGATATTTTATGCTATTTGTGGCTATCGTGAAAGGTGATGTTTCTCTGATTTCCCTCTCTGCTTCTCTATCCTTTGTGTATAGGAGGGCAATCGATTTTTTGGAGATGATCTTGTATCCTGCCACATTACTAAAGGTGTGTATCAGCTGTAGGAGTTCTTTGATAGAGTTTTTGGGGTCGCTTATGTACACTACCATATCGTCTGCAAATAACGAAAGTTTAACTTCATCCTTTGTAATTCAAAAACCCTTGATCCCCTTATGTTGTCTTATTGCTATTGCAAGAACTTCAAGCACTATATTGAAGAGGTATGGAGAGAAATGGATCACAGACATCAACATTAATCTGACCACTTTGAATCTGATAGAAGAGAAAGTGGGAAGTAGTCTTCAAGACATAGGCACAGGAGACCACTTCCTAAGTAGAACCCCAGTAGCACAGACAATAAGAGAATCGATGAATAAATGGGACCTCCTGAAACTGAGAAGCTTCTGTAAAGAAAAGGACACTGTCAGTAAGACAAAAGGCTACCTTCTGACTGGGAGAAGATCTTCACCAACCCTGCATCAGACAAAGGTTTGATCTCCAAAATATACAAAGAACTCAAGAAACTAGACACTAACACTCTAATTAACCCAATTAAAAAATGGGATACTGATCTGAACAGAGAATTCACAACAGATGAATTTCGAATGGCCAAAAGACACTTAAGGTCTCAACATCCTTAGCGATCAGGGAAATGAAAATCAAAACAACTTTGAGATACCATCTTACACCTGTCAGAATTGCTAAACTCAAAAACACCAATGATAGCCTATGCTGGAGAGGATGTGGAGTGCAGGGAACACTCATCCATTGTTGATGGGAATGCAAACTTGTGCAGCCACTGTGGAAATCAGTGTGGCTGTTTCTCAGGAAACTGGGAGTCAAACTACCTCAGGACCCAGCAATTTCACTCTTGGGAATATACCCAAGAGATGCCCTATCATACCTCAAAAGCATTTGTTCACCTATGTTCATAGCTGCACTATTTGTAATAGCCAGAACCTGGAAACAACCTAGGTGCCCCTCAATAGAAGAATGGTTAAAGGTGTGGAACATATACACATTAGAGTTTTACTCAGCGGTAAAAAACAATGACATCTTGAATTTTGCATGCAAATTGACGGACATAAAAAACGCTTTACTGAGTGAGGTAACCCAGACCCAAAAAGAGGAATATGGTTTGTACTCACTCATAAGTGGATTCTAGCCTTAATTAAAGGTCTTTGAGCCTATAATTCGTAATCATAAAGAAGCTAAATAAGAAGGTGAACCTGAAGAAAATCATATAGTTATCCTCCTGGATATTGGAAGTAGAAAAGATTGCCAGGCAAACTTGGGTGCACGGAGGTGGGGGATGGAAGTAAGAGGAGACGGCTAGAGAGAAGAGAGAGGGGTAGCATTGGGGATAGCTTGGGGGAATTGGATGGGGGGTAGGGAGGAAAGATGGTTATGGGAGCAGGGAGGTATATATCTCAACTAAGGGAGCCATTTTAGGGTTTACAAGAGACTTGATTCTGGAGGGATTCCCAGGCACAAGGAGAGGTCCCCAGATTGTTCCCTGGGCAGCAGAGGAGAGGGTGCATGAACTGGCCTTGGTCCATAACCATACTGATGAATATTTTGCATATCACCATAGAACCTTCATCTGGCGATGGATGGAGATAGAGACAGAGACACACATTGGAACACTGGACTTAACTCCCTAGGTCCAAATGAGAAGCAGATGGAGGGAGAACGTGAGCAAGGAAGTCAAAATCAGAGGGAACCCTCATCCGACGATGGATGGAGATAGAGATGGAGACCCACATTGGAGCACTGGACTGAGCCCACAAGGTCAAAATGAGGAGCAGAAGGAGGGAGAACATGAAAAAGGATGTCAGGACCGTGAAGAGTGCGTTCACCCACTGATACATGGGGACTGATCTAATGAGAGCTCACCAAGGCCAGCAGGACTGGGACTGAAGGAGCTTGTGATCAAACTGGATTCTCTGAATGTGGCTGACATGGGGGCTGACTGAAAAGTCAGTGACAATGGTACTGGGTCTTGTTTCGTCTGCATGTACTGACTTTTTGGTATCCTAGTCTGTTTGGATGCTCACCTTCCTCGACCTGGAGGGAGAGGGGAGGACCTTGAACTTCCCACAGGGCAGGAAACCCTGACTGCTCTTAGGACTGGAGAGGGAGGAGAGGGAGTGGGGGTAATGGGAGGGTATTGGCAGGTGGGGAGAAAGTGGAAATTTTTATAAATAAATAAATAAGTAAATTAAAAAAATAAATAAACAGAAATTTAAAAAAGGATGAAAAGATTATTACACATTCAGAGGAGGTAGATGAATCCATCACACCAGTTTCTTCCTTCCTCAAGTTACTATCCATCATTGGTACTCTGATGCTGATGTAACAGACACATGTCTCCTGTATTGGTTAGAACCGGGGTGCTTTTTCTGAGTCAAAGTACAGTGGGTCTTTGGTTATACCCAGGTCCAACCTAGACCTGGACTATAGCCAGAGCCTGATTAGTAAGAACCACAGTGCTGACACTTCATTAGCACTTCTGTCCTCTGATTGAAGGAGTGTGGGCACTCAAACTGAGCATGAAATACGAACCATTAAGAATCTTAATTCTTATCGTGGAGTCACATCCTGCTGTGCTCTTGGAGCTCCCCATCAGAGCAGCTGATTCATTCTTGTCCCCACATGAATGAATGTATTTTGTAGCTGAAGCTGTGAAACTTAAAGTGGAAGTGATGGAAAATATAATTTCCCCTGGGCTCTGGCTCAACTTATCAAAATGAAAAACCATCCTCTGTCAAATAGGAGTAGTCCTCTAATAGGCTGTCTGAACTATCAACCTGAAAATCTACATGAAAGCCTTGGCCTCTTCCAGGAGCTGGGTGATTTTGGTTCTAGTCAATTGCTGCTAGTAGCTGAAATGCCATATTGTATTAGCCAAGCATAAAAATAATTTCTGAAATCAAGTTTTGCTACTGTATGTATTTATTAATGTATGTATATATGTCTATAAACACATTTTTATGAATTTATATGTTTATATTTGTATGTATGTATGCATGTATTTATGTATCTTTGTATGAATGTAATAATTTTTTATGTTTTATGTATGTATGCACATATGCATGTATTCATATATATTTTATGTGTGTATATTTGTATGTGTGTATGTGTATATTCATACTTGCTAAGAAGAGATGCATGTGTTCTAGTCAAAATGTTACTCACAGGCTGTGAACTGCTCATCCCTATTTGCTAACCTGGTGTCATGGTTAATAAGCAAAAATCTGAGGTCCTCCTTTTAGAAAGAAATATTCACGATACATGAATATTCTGAGTAACTGCACATTTCTCTGATATAGCGTGTTTCTTCACTTGTTTGCATGCCTTTGGCAAATTATGCATTTGATAATTTTTGGTTTCACAGAGCCAATTCATACTTGTAAAATAATCTACACAGTGGTAATATGTAAATATTGAAATGTTGAAACAATTCACTACATTCCTATCACTAGAATTCCTCTTCAATCATCTGTCTATCCTTTATACATTTACTTACTCTCTTTTCTGTGACATATGTTTTCAGGTAAATCAGCTGCCTGTACATGGAAATGGGGCCTCATACTATCACATTGGCAGCCTTTCAATTCTGGCATAGCCTAGGAAATCTGCCTTTCCAATTTTTTTAGATGTTTAAATAACTAAAGTAACACCTATAATGTTTTGGATTAAGGATTCTTCCAGAGAATAATTAGAATATTCCATGGATTTTATAGTGAAATGTTTGTACATGAGAAAAGTCTTTCTTTTTTGATTAAGGCAGAAATGTATAATTCACAGGAAGAGAAATTTTACTCAATACAGTAACAAAACATGAATTTCTCATAGTTTCTATGATGGAATCAACCTGTAATAGATTTCCTTGGCATATATACTCACAGATTCTCCAGTAGCTACATCAGTCAGTGTAGACTTGCATAGACAACTTGTAGGATAGGTTGGTTATATGGATACTAAAGGGAGGGTTTGATGATGCTTCCTGTCATTTGTGAATGGATGGAAACTATCAACAGGACCAAGGAGGCTTTTGATTTCCCAGATCGAACATGGTTTGCCCCAAGATTGCAGTCATTTGCCTTGGAAGAAAAAATTCACAAACACCATCATCATTCATAGTCATTAAAAATAACTTTAGAGTGATACTTATTTTAGGAGATAAATTCTTAAATTATATTTATAGATTCAAAAATTCTCCATGAATGTCTATTACTTTTAATTAGTAGTTACGTATTTGTTTGAATTGTGTTGTCTCATTTTTCTGCATTTGGTTCAGTTAATATGCATAAACTTTTGTGTTTAGAAAACCCCACTGCACTCTCTACATTATATTTTCACTTCCATCATCACTATCCTTATTCTATCTGAAGTTCCCCTAAGATCTCTCTCTCTTTAACAACTGAGTTCCATTAAGGTACTTGTGAGTTCACGAAGTCCAGACCATCTCATGGAAAATAGGTAGCCTCACTCTTTAAGCCTGCCTTAGAAAATCTGATGCATTTCCACCATCAGCTCATTAAATAACAATAAACACTCTGATAAGACTTAGAATACATAAGTATTGTCTCTAGTCATACTGAGATTCTCCCCTGGTATAGCGTGACTCCACAAGAGTCTGGATAAGGTTCCCAAAATTTTACTTAGGTATAAAATAGGGAGTCCACTCACTGATACAGAATAGGTTAGAAGCCACCACTGATTCAGCTACATCCATGCAGATGGTCTGCACTGGGGTGAAGAACACCAACAGCAATCCTGCCTATAACACTGTCATCACCTGAAAGAGTGCAAGAACAACTGAGATAGAGAGTCACCCCTTCATATTTTATGTTATCACAATTACAAATAAGAATATGTCCCTGGGTTCATAATTCATAGAAGCCATTAGCCTAAAGGATTGAAATCCCCCAACACTTCTTTAGCCATCATCCTTAGCAATACTTCATTTCCCAAAAGATAGAGACGCTTACAGAATCCCAAAAGCTCAAACTACAAACAACAATTGCTGGTGTTATGCCCAAGCTTAACTGATCATCCCCAAACACTCACCATTAGTCCAAACCTGAGTAAATGTTGCAGAAAGTATTCAAACCAATGATAAGGTTCAAGAAAAGGATAGCTGTTGTGAAAAAAAAATATTTTCTATGTGATAAAAAAACAAACAACACAAAAATACAAAAATCAGAAACGTGTACACCTAAAATGATTACCACAAAACACCACAAGTTGTTATGCCAATATTTACAGTATAATCTTTATAGAGCCCACATTCAGCTCCAAATTTTCAGCAAGTGACGGTTGGTAAGTGACAGAGAATCATTCTTCATCAGATACATGCCCCCTGGTAGACTAGCCAATGTCAAAGAGTCAGCTATAGACAGATTTACATATAATCAATAATCTATGGAGAATAGAGTAGCTATGTACATTGTTTTACATGTAAGAAACAATAGCAATGAGCAAGAAGTGGAAATGATTTTGGCAATGAATTAAAAAAACATTAATTCCTGCAGCAGTTAGAAGAAGGAGTCAAAATAAAATAATAAAGCATTAAAATATAAAACTCAAAAAATAAATCATATAGCACCCACACACATGGAAACAACCTATATTTCGAGAGATATATACACAATGATATAGCTTATATCAAGAAGTGAAATCTCCAGTGACAGTAATGATGATTCGTTGGCCAGAGGAATTCTGTAGTACCTCAATCTAGAATTAGCCAACAGTTCAAAACCTATGATTAAATCTCCACAGCCTTATTTTAAGGCCTTGTTGTGGAAGATGCCACTTACTCATGCCATTCAAAAAACAAATTGATCTGGTACCCAATTAGAAGCTTCACTGATACAGACTTTCATTTAGAAGGCTGAAAAGTAAGCTGCTGATTTCTTAAAAAGAAAAGTAATCACCAAAAATCACCAACCACAAACCCAACAACAGAAACTAGTTAGAAGTCTTTAAGATACACTTTTCACAGAGTGATGTGAATATTATGGGATTAATCAATTACTTTGTTTAGATTTATGCATATTCCATGAGATCGAAAACATGTCTAACACTGCCAACATGGCCAAGAAACTGAGTGTAGATCCATGTGAATCCTATGAAGACACATTTTTTTCTTATTCTGCCAAATGGACATAGAATAAAAAATGGCAATAATGACATATGGTTAAACTATGTCTGTGCATCACTTGTCCCTCACCATAAATGCATCTCTTTGTACTAGATATGAAATAACACAGAGATGCTCAGTTGGGCTGTGTATGAAGAGATGCCTTGGTGTACTAGATCCTAAATGGGATATTTGCACAAATACCCTCCCCTCAAGCCTCAGAGATCTTTGTTGAAAATAAGGGAGAAGGTTCTAACAGGTACAGAAGTGTTGATGACTTCAAGTACACAGTATACTTGAAATACAAAGTTTCTGAGACACAAAGCAACACAGAGAATGTGGCAGCACAAGTAGGATTTGCAAGGGCTCAATCCAGAGCCATATGCATTTGCAGGATCAGCAAAAGTAACTCATTTTTCTTTCACTGGTTTTTGTGGGTTTTTGTTTTATTTAATTGTATTTTTCCATCATTGTTTTGTTGTTGTTGATGTGGTTGTGGTAGTGCTTGCTGATGCTTCAGTTGGTCATTTGAAGTCTTTTCTTTTTTTCCTTTTATTTCTGTTCCTTTTCTTCATATTGTTTTGGATTGAGAGACAAACAGAAAGTTGGAGAGACGGATCTTGCATACAAGAAAAAATTTTGAAAGTGAGATGTGGAATATCTGAGAAATATTGAAGAATAAAAGAATGTGATAAAAATATCAGTTGAAATCATTGTACAAAGAAATTTTTTCACCTATGCTCATAAAAGCATTTTTTTGTCATAGCCAGAAACTGGAAGCAACCTTGATGTCTGTCAACAGAAAAAATGAATAAAGAAAATGTAGTATATTTACACATTGTAGTACTATTCAGCAGTAAAATCAATTACATATTGAAATCTGCATGCAAATGGAGAATTCTTATGGAAATAAAGAATGGATATATGACCAATCATGACAGAGATCTCAAACCTACAAATTAAATCAAAGCTTGCTGTGCATAAGGAAATCCATATCAGGTCTCCTTTTTCATATCACTTAAGCAGCTCTCTATATGACCATAGAAATAGAAAAGTGTAAGGAAAACTTTACCCTGAGCTTTGACTTCAGAAAACAGAAGGAAAAACCAAGAATTCATGCCTGGTGCTTGAGCACATATCTCTCTGCTTAGTTTTCTCTAACAGCTATCCAGAATAACCCCTCCATTTCTGTCAGGACATTTCAGATTGTGACTCTGTGCTGAGCAATGGATGCATTGACTTTGTGTGATTTGCCTGTGCCCGTTTGCACAAGTGCTATGCTTGTGTGAATGAATCTTCACATGATATCAGATATTTATGCTATTAGAGTTTAATACACACGTTACTTAGATTACATGATGAGATAGTAGGTTATAGCCATATATCCGATCAACATGTAGTTATTTCCAGTTTCATAATGATAAATAAACATTTTATGTTCTTCATTTAAGGAAATAAATGTATAAAACACATGCATATTTTCACAAATTCTTCAGTGTTTGATTTGTATTTGTGTGTGTATGTGTAATATAAACATTTTAATTAGGTTTCCATACATGTGTATGCAAGTTGGTGGTAGATTTCAACACACTAGTGAATTGTACATATATCCATTGTTTCACCTGGTAAAATATCTGAGTCAAGATTCATCATTAATTGGTTCCTTGACATGCACCCTTTGTGTTTTCACTTATTCTCTGAGAGTTTACAAATTCAGATTATTTCACTGTTAGTTTGCTATTAAAATACTGTAACCTAGAAATTAAAATCAAAACTATTTGATATTTTAGGTGTCACAAATAAGAATGAAAGAGATGAAAAAATTTTGACAACTGATGTAGGTAAATAAGGAAAAAAGAAATTATGTTCCCACTTATTATATTGAAAATTTGTCAAGCTACTCTGGAAATAAGTGTGGGAGTTTGTCAAATGCTAAATGTACATCTACTACTTGTTTCAACCCTACCAATATGTCTCATGATCCTAGGGGATTCAACATACTTCTCCAGAGATGTTTGTTTGATCCTCTTGCTATGTAAATATTATGAACAGTCAGGAAAGAAAACATTGTTACTCTGCCTTAACTTGTAATATATTGAATCAACCAATAATCAATGCTTCTTTGTTGGGGCCCGTGAGATCCCCTACCCTAAGCATTTGTCTAAGGTTACCAAACCACTCGCAATTTTTTTTCCAGCCTAATTTCATTATCAGTCACAGGAATTCAGAGTATCATGTAGAAGACATAAGATCTGGACAGGGGCAAACCATATAACCTAAGTAATACAAATCTCTCACTATGAGAATAAAGTATTTTTACAAAATATGTTCATACCTGTCCTGATAACAAAGAGAGAAATGGGCTGAAGAACAAAGTAGTAGGGCTTGTATATGCCAAAATGCATAGCAATGGCAAACCAAGGTTGGAGAATTGAACCTATGATCCTAAATAGCAACAGGATGATAAGAAGAAAATTTCCTACTATATTTTATTGTACTCCATGCCTTCGATGATAGGAATGAAATCACCTTCAAAAGTTACTGCTTTGACATTTTCATAGAATCTAAGGGTTGCTAGGGAACACTGACAATGCCACAGCAACCCCCACAGTGGATCTCCCAAGGGATAAACAGGAGCCTGTATCTCCTAGTTTCTGACAGATACAAATGTATGAAATGGATTTTCTTCCTTACGGGTAATAAAATACTTAATGTCTGAGACAGGGATTTCACATCTTAGAATCAGCAGTTTCAGGAGCAGGATGATACTTCCATCAGAGCAGCTGATTCACTTTTGTCTCCCCTGTGAATGGGAGCTGCAGCAGAAGCAGCAAATCAGAAAAAGAATGGAGGAAAAACTCTAATTTGCCTTGGGCTCTGACTCCAATTAGCAAAAGGAAAATATTAATCTCTGTAATGCATAGTGAGATCCTCTATCATACTGCCTAAACAGTGCATCTAGCTATCTACATTACAGCCTCCATTACTATCATGAGCTGGCTTTTTGTGACTCTGGGCTGCCATATGCTACTTGTGGCTCATATTTTCTGATATATCATATCAGATTCCCCATTTGCAATGATTAAATACTTAAATTCCGGTGGTTCTCACATGTTTATTTAAACGTGTGTGTGTGTGTGTGTGTGTGTGTGTATTTTGATGTGTTAATTAGTGCCTGATATGAAAGGCTTATTAGTGAAATTGTTAATTTTAAGCCCTACTCTGAACATCCCCAAGTAGGATACTGTATCAAATAGTCTAATGATGATTAGGTAATAATCTAATGCATTCATTTTAGAATGAAAGTATCATAAATCTCCTTTACTCTCAAAAATTGCACACTTTTTCATAAGACTTAATTCGTCCTTACACAAATGTCTGCATGAATTTGGCATTAATTTTACTTTCACATTGACAATCCGTTCTCGCAAAATGTTCTGTTAAGCATTCCTTCTGGAATGTTGAAATTATGAACAAAAGAACTCTGAAAAGAGAAGCCGTAGCCACAGATTCAGGATCATACTTCTGGCATACACGAAAGAAACGAGTGCTCAGCACCATAATGCTGACAATCAAACAATCCCGACTCTGCTGATTTCCACGGGCTCTGACACCTGTAAGCATCAGGAGCAGTCTGCCTTGTCGCTGACAATTTCGAGTCGGGCTGGCTATAGGCAGGTCCAACTAAGACCTGGACTATAGCCAGGTCCGACTGGCGAGAGCTCTCCCTGCTGCCGCTTTTATTTGCACTCCTGGGCTCTGATTGAACGAATTTCTGCATTCAAAATGAGCATGAATTAAGAACCAATAAGGGGAGTGATCTCAATTCCACCAATAGAGGCAAATCCTGCTGTACTCTTGGAGATCTCCGTCAGAGCTGCTGATTCATTCTTGTCTCCCCCTTTATGTGAGCTGCAGCGGAAGCAGCGAAATCGAAAGTGAATGAGAGGAAAAAATGTAATTTACCCTGGGCTCTGCCTCCAATTATCAAAGGAAAATATCAACCTCTGGACAGAATGCGGTGATCGTCTATCAGACGACCTGGACTGTGAATGTGGCTGTGTACGTAACAGTCTCCGTTTCTGCCATGATCTGGCTTTTCTGATTCTGGACTGAAAATTGCAGCCTGCTGCTGAGATTTTTTGATATTTCATATCAGATTCCCCAAATGAAATTCTTAAGGTCTTAAATTCCAGTTGTCCTCACATGTTTATACAGGTATATGTATATATGCATATGTGTGTGCATGTGTGTGTGTGTGTGTGTGTGTGTATGAGTAACCAATATGAAAAGCTTGTAAATGAAAACGTTATTTTCTTGCTCTGCTCTGAACATCCCAAATATGCTTACTGTATACAGTAATGTCAAGATGCTTAAAAATTAATCTGAGGTATTAATTATGGAGAACATTTTTCATAATACTTTTTATACTCTCAACGTTTGCACACTTGTTTGTATGATTTTTTTGTGTAGCTCAATACATGTCTGTGTGCATTTGCCATTAATTTTAAATTCACAGAGCCTATTCATGCTCATAAAAAATTCTGTTCAGCATTAATACATGAGTATTGTAATTTTGACCAAATTCACTACATTACCTTCACTAGAATTCCTCTCCAAGCAGTGCTCCATCCTTAGCACACATTTATTCTCTTTTATGTGAAATCAGTGTCAGGTAAACCGCCTGTGTGTGCACGTATATAGGGTCTCTATAGTAGCACATTTCCAAATCTCAGGGCTTTCATAACTGAGCTGAGGAAATCTGGCTTCCCAGCTTCATCAGCAGAATAAATACATAAGCAACTCTGATAATATTTTGACATCGGGAGTCTTTCACCGGATTATTAGAATGTTCTGTGTGTTTTATAATGACAGAATTATGCATGCAAAATCAGATACTGGGAATTCAAGACTACAAGTATGCTCAAATATCTGTCACATACTAGTTGGATGCAGAGGTAAATCAGCAATGTCATACTGACACAGTGCTTCTCACAGGTATGGGACTTAACAGTCAAGGAATGCAAGCAGGTTAGTAAAACTCAGAGTTATGACAGTTACTCCCTATATCTCCAGGCCTGTGATTGACTGGTGATGCTAGCTTTTCTGGTTTTTAATGTGGGAATTCTAATAACAGGTGCCAGTGTTTCTTATTTCTACACTAGAAGGTTAGTGATATAGCCATCTAAAAGGCGGTGTAGACACTAAACACAATAATAAAGAAAACAAAGAGACCAAAACTCAGAGACGCCACGGATGTTTTTTGTACATTACCTCCTGTTTTACTATGTTTCTGTCTCTGATTCTATCTTCTGCATTTTCAAATTTGTGGTACACAACTTACAGCTTTATTAGTCTGCCACATGAATTAAAAGACTAGTTTCATTTAAGGATATCTGCTGTATATTTTAATGCACACAATATGGAATAAGGGTAATGCTGCAGATTCCCCAGTGTACAAAATATCCTCATCCAGAAAAATAACGATCTTTTCCTTATCTTTGAAAATAAGGTCATTTTAACAATGTCTTTTGCTACTGATATCTTAGATACTGTCCCCTAAGCTGTTAAAATACCTACTGTTACTATTGATACCAATATTGCTCTTTAAATGTCAATATCGTAGCTAAGAGAACTACAAAATCAAATCGGAACACTTGATTAAAATACCATCTTCTCCAAATTCTATAACTTGTCAACACGTAGCCCTTCATTCTGTGTTAGTGGCTAGTTTCCCAAAGCATGAATGAAGTTTTCATTCTATTTTACTTGGAGAAGTGTGACATATACTATTCACGGGAAAATAAATTTTGCCTTATACATTAACATGGCATGTGACACATGGCTAGAGAGATTGTAGATCCAGAAGCAGAACTACCATCTGCAAATTAGACAAAGTCATATCATTTTTATTGTGTTATAAATACATATACATGGATCCACAGACAACAATAGGTCTAACTGCCTAAAATATCAATGCTAAAAAGTTGTATATATTCAAAACATTATGTTTGCATTCTGTGCTTGTTACGTATATATTTTTAAATGTTAGATAAAATTATGTCAAGAGGAAGTTGCATTTATTTGAATATGGTACAGCATACATGGTATTGCATGAGAAAGCAGAAAAAAAGTAGAAATGAGTATAAATGCAGCACTCATATATGAAAGTCTCAACTATATAAAATATGTATATACAAGCATATATGTAACAAATATGCATATACATTGCAGCAGTAGCTTGAAGCAGGACCCTACTTCTAGAACATGTGAAAGAAACAGGGGCTTCGACCCATAATGCTGGGAATTAAACAATATCTGTGCTTGATGTTTCCACAGGCTCGGACACCTATATCTATTGTGAACAGTATGACTTGTCTCTGACAATTTACAGTCAGGCTGGTTATAGGCAGGTCCAACTAAGACTTGGACTATAGCCATATCCAACTGGTGAGAACTCTCACTGCTCACGATTTTATTTGCACTCTTGGGCTCTGATTAAATAAGTGTGTACATTCACATTAAGCACAATTTAAGAACCAATTAGGGGAGTGATCTCAATTCCACCAATAGAGGCAAATCCTGCTGTACTCTTGGAGATCTTCTTCAGAGCTGCTGTTTCATTCTTTTTTTGTTGGTTTTTTTTTAATTTAAATTATTTATTTAATTATTAAAAATTTCCGCCTTCCTTTTCCTTCCCCCTCCCTACCTTCCCCTCCCCAACTTGGCCTCCCCACCTCCCCATCACTCTCTAGTATTAAGAGCAGTCAGGGTTCCCTGTCCCGTGGGAAGTCCAAGGTCCTCTGCCAACCATTCAGGTTTTAAACGTGAACAGCCAAACAAACCAGGGTCCCACTATATTAGACCATGCAGTAGAATTAAATACCAATGCCATTGTCCTTGGCTTCTCAGTCAGCCTTCATTGCCTGCCACGTTCAGAGTGTACATTTTGATCACATGCTCCATCGCTCCCAGTACAGCTGTCCTTGGTGAGCTCCCATTAGATTAGTCCCACCATCTCAGTGGGTGGACGCACCCCTTGTGATCCTGACTTCCTTGCTCACATTCTCCCTCCTTCTGTTCCTCATTTGGACCTAGGGAGCTCAGTCCAGTGCTCCAATGTGGGTCTCTGTCTCTATCTCCATCCATCGCCAGATGAAGGATCTATGGTGATATGCAAAATATTCATCAGTATGGTTATGGGACGAGACCAGTTCATGCACCCTATCCTCTACTGCACAGGGAACAATCTGGGGACCTCTCCTTGGACCTGGGACCCCCTCAAGAATCAAGTCTCTTACAAACCCTAAAATGGCTCCCTTAGTTGACATATTTACTTCTCTGCTCCCATATCCATTTTTCTTCCATCCCACCCATCCCATTCCCCCAAACTATCCCGAATCCTCCCCTTCTTCCTTCTCTCTACCCAACTCCCCTTACATCCATGACCCCTCCCCCGTACCCCCAAGTTTGCCTGGCAATCTTGACTACTTCCAATATCCAGGAAGAAAACTATATAATTTTCTTCAGGTTTGCATTCTTATTTAGCTTCTCTAGGATGACAAATTATAGGCTCAAAGACCTTTAATTATGGCCAGAATCCACTTATGAGTGAGTACATACCATATTCCTCTTTTTGGGTCTGGGTTACCTCACTCAGTAAAGCGTTTTCTTTTCCATTCATTTGCATGCAAAATTCAAGATGTCATTTTTTTTTACCGCTGAGTAAAACTCTAATATGTATATGTTCCACACCTTCTTTAACCACTCTTCTATTGAGGGGCACCTAGGTTGTTTCCAGGTTCTGGCTATTACAAATAGTGCAGCTATGAACATAGCTGAACAAATGCTTTTGTAGTATGATAGGGCATCTCTTGGGAATATTCCCAAGAGTGAAATTGCTGGGTCCTGAGGGAGGTTGACTCCCAGTTTCCTGAGAAACAGCCACACTGATTTCCACAGTGGCTGCCCAAGTTTGCATTCCCACCAACAATGGATGAGTGTTCCCCGCACTCCACATTCTCTCCAGCATAGGCTATCATTGGTGTTTTTGACTTTAGCTGTTCTGACAGGTGTAAGATGGTATCTCAAAGTGGTTTTGATTTGCATTTCCCTGATCACTAAGGAGGTTGAGCATGACCTTAAGTGTCTTTTGGCCATTCGAAGTTTTTCTGTTGAGAATTCTCTGTTCAGTTCAGTACCCCATTTTTTTAATTGGGTTAATTAGAGTTTTAGTGCCCCTCAATAGAAAATGGATGGAAATAGAAAATGTTTTACTGAGTGAGTTACCCCAGACCCAAAAAGAGTAATATGGTATGTACTCACTCATAAGTGGATTCTAGCCATAATTAAAGGTCTTTGAGCCTATAATTCGTGATCCTAGAGAAGCTAAATAAGAAGATGAACCTGAAGAAAATCATATAGTTATCCTCCTGGATATTGGAAGTAGACATTATTGCCAGGCAAACTTGGGTGCACGGGGGAAGGGGAGTGGATGTAAGGGGAGATGGGTAGAGAGAAGGGAGAAGGGAAGGATTCCGGAAAGCTTGGGGGAATGGGATGGGTGGGAAGGAGGAAGGATGGATATGGGAGCAGGGAAGTAAATATGTCAACTAAGGGAGCCATTTTAGGGTTTGTAAGAGACTTGAGTCTAGAGGGGTTCCTAGGTCCAAGGAGAGGTCCCCAGATTGTTCCCTGTGCAGCAGTGGAGAGGGTGCCTGAACTGACCTTGTCCCATAGCCATACTGATGAATATCTTGCATATCACAATAGAACCTTCATCTGGTGATGGATGGAGATAGAGATAGAGACCCACATTGGAGCATTGGACTGAGCTCCCAAGGTCCAAATGAGGAGCAGAAGGAGGGAGAATGTGAGCAAGGAAATCAGGATCACAAGGGGTGCGTCCACCCACTGAGATGGTGGGACTGATCTAATGGGAGCTCACCAAGGCCATCTGTACTGGGATTGATGGAGCATGTGATCAAAATGGACACTCTGAACGTGACTGGCAATGAAGGCTGACTGAGAAGCCAAGGACAATGGCACTGGGTTTTTACTCTACTGCATGGACTGGCTTTGTGGGAGCCTGGTTTGTTTGGATGCTCACCTTTATAGACCTGTATGGAGAAGGGAGGACCTTGGACTTCCCACGGGGCAGGGAACCCTGACTGCTCTTAAGACTAGAGATGGAGGGGGAGGTAGAGAGGGGGAGGGTAAAGGGAGGTGGGGAAGAGGTGGAAATTATTAATAAAGGGGAAGAGGTGGAAAGTTTTAATAAATTAATAAATTATAAAAAATAAAATAAACTACAACTGAATTTGAAACATAAAAAATGGGGTACTGAACTGAGCAGAGAATTCTCAACGGAAGAAGTTCAAATGGCCTTATTCCATAGCCACATTGATGAATATCTTGCATATCACAATAGAGCCTTCATCTGGCGATGGATGAGGATAAAGACCAAGACCCACTTTGGAGCACTGGATTGAGTGCTCAAGGTCCAGATCATGAGCAGAAGGAGGGAGAATATTAGCAAGAAAGTCAGGATCGCGAGGGATGTGTCCACCCACTGAGATGCTGGGACTGAACTAATGGGAGCTCACCAAGGACAGTTGAACTGGGACTGAATGAGCATGTGATCAGACCGGACTCTCTGAATGTGGCTGACAATGAGGGCTGACTGAGAAGCCTATGATAATATTACCGGATTTTGATTCTACTGCATGTACTGGCTTTTTGGAAGCCTAGTCTGTTTGGATGCATACCTTCCTAGACCTGCACGGAGGAGGGAGGGCCTTGGACTTCCCACTGAGCAAGGCACCCTGACTTCTCTAGGACTGGATGGGGGGGGAGAAATGGGAGAAGGGAAGCAGGTGGAAAATTTTAATAAATAAAGAAATAAATTTAAAAAAGAAATAGTGTTCACATTCTTCTCGAGGAATATAGAGCTAAACTGAGCATTAATGACATATTGATATACCCATTGATCTGTGCATCAAGTGTCCCTAATCAGAGATGTTTCTTTATGCACTACATGGAATAAAACATTGATGTGTAGTGGGGTGCCTTCTATATTATCTGACAACCTTTGTGGTAATAAGATGTGATGCTACTTTTAGGTCAAGGCCCTCACCTAAAGCCTTGAGGATCTATATTGAAAAAGATGCAGAAAGATTCTTACAGACTCAGAGGAGATGGATGAATTCATGTTAACAATGTTTTCCAGCCTCAACTTTACTGTAAGACATAGGAATTCAGAGTCTGAAGTAATAGACAGAAGAACTACATAGGATCAAAACATAGAAAAACATGAAAACAAAGAAAAGATAAATCTGGTGTCTTAAATTTTTCAATGTAATTGTGTAATACTTGTAACGACACTTGGTAAATACCAGGAATGAACAGATATCATTGAACTCATTGCTGGTCTGATGACATAGAAAAGAATGTACTGACAAGAAGGAAAAACAAAGTTCTAGAGTTTGTATATACCAAAATGCACAGGAAATACAAACCAGCATTGAAGAATACATCTTCTGCTGGTAAATGGCAACAGGATAACAAGTATTTATTTTTACAATTGAATGTTTTCTTTCATTATCATAACAAACTATATTTTACATTCCATCCCAGGTCCATCTCTCTCCCCTACTATGGCTACCCCCACCCACACCACCACATTCCCCTCCATTCTTCATAAAGGGTGAGGCCTTTAAATGAGAATCAATAAAGTCTATCTCACCACTTGAGATATGAGCAAAGCACTCTTTCCTGTATCTATGATTAGCAACATATGCCTCTCCACCATTGCTTAGATTACTAGCTGTGGTCTTTTTTTTGATTCCTGGGCAATTTCCTAGTACTAAACTTCTGTCTACCCCCATAATGGCTCCCTATATCAAGATGGTTCTACTATATTTTATTGTACACTCAAGCCTTGGCTGACAGGTAGATGGTATCTATTAAAGTTACTGCTTGATATTTTCATAAACTAGTAGTGTTTGCTAATGCATATTGGCAATACTATAGTAATCGCATAGAACATTTTTGAGAATAATATGTGTACTCATAGGAGGATCTGCTTATGCTTTCTTTCACTTCTGAGGGGATGGAAACAATCTGCAAGACCAGGCAGATAGGTGTCTATTACCCAGATTGAACAAATGAGTGCCTCAAGATTACAGTTATGTTCCTTGGAAGATAGAACTCTAACACCTTCACTCATCTCTTGAGTTTGCTCATTCTTGCAACCTGCCTCTCATGCAAGAGATGAGGCTCTCTTCTTTTCAGAGAGTCTTGGAGACCTGGAAGGTACTTCACAAATATTTCAAAATTCTTCAGCAATAGTTGGTTATTGCAATCCAAAACACTTTTAAAATAACTATCTTTGCAACAGGATTATTTAAAATTCTAGGTTGAAGCATTTTGAAAGTCTAATGTCATATGTACTGAACACATGTCAATATCTTCACAATAATGAGATACTAATATCAAATATAAGGCATATGTACTGGAAAAATCTTCTTCTACTAATTATTTTAGCTCCATATCACTTTTAGATATGTTTAAACGTACATGAAGTATTAAATTGTTTAGGAATGTAATCTTGAGCCATTTCACTTCTATATCCTAGAGCTTGATAGTGTAGCTCTCCGTCCTTGATTATCTAAACCTGCCTCCTAGTTCAGCTGAATAAAATAAACTGCCTCCTTTATCCATATTTGTAAAATAAATACATTTGTTTTCAGGAAAAGTTGATATTCTCTAACAGAACAATACAGATTTCCCTGGATTACTGAACTTTCTCTTTACTGTCATCCATTTCTAAATAAAACTAAAATGCTACTCCTCAAATGTCTGCCACCCCATAGAAACACAAAGGGAAAAACATCAGCAACAACATTAAGAAATTGAGAAAATGTAACATGTAAGGATAACTTAATCAATGGAGTAATACAATTTCAAATCACACTGTTTATGAAGGTCTACTCTACATAATTTGTAAAATACCACTTTAAGATTATCAGGGGATGGCTTAAATACATTAGCATATTCAATCTGTAGAAATTTCTCCAAAGTAGCTATATCAATATGCAAAGAAACAAAATTTTCAATATTTCAATTTTAGCCTACTAAGTCTAAACAATCTTGAGAAAAACTACATGAATCTAAAAGGCAAACTAAACAAATATATCATTTTACTTAGTACACCACTGGACATATGCTATATTGCATTTTTGCATTGTGTGAATTATTTTCCAAGTAGCACAAAATGTAAGGTTAAACTAGGGAGAGTACAAACATGCTAAATGTAAGACGTGATGTTAGCTTTTGGAAAATTAAATTGTACTAGGAGCAAATAAAATATAAAGTTACTGAACTCAGGGCTTGCATAGAAGCAAACTCATAGAACATAATAAAACTTTACACTTGTTACTTTACTCCTTATCAATGCAAGCATTACAGGAATAACAAAGTAAAAACTCAATAACTAGTATTGAAAGAACACTTATGTTATTAATTATACACAGAATTGTATTTGCTGTAAATAGATGTAGTGTATGCTCACGAAAAATACTTTAGGGAACAATGAACAGGTACATTAACCAGAACCAAATATAACCAGGTGTATATTAGAATACCCTCTGTACATTGCAGGAAGGGTGTCCTTCTGGAAAGACCCCTGAATCTTGCATGATGTACTTGTTATGATTGTACAATGTCACATGCCATTTAACAATTTGTATCATTGTCAGTCTTAAAAGAATGTCGGTGGGATAGAATAAGCACCAGAGCAATCTCAGATAATTAGTAAAAATGAACAAACAGACATAATTGACCATCATGAACATACAGCTTCAAGTCCCTAAGCCTCTGGGTATATTCTTGTAATTCAGTAGTTAGGATTGTATAAGATTCCGTGACTTAGTCCTTACTTCATTAGAAAGTATTTTTTTCTTTCTTGGTGGTTGTATATATATATATATATATATATATATATATATATATATATATATATATAAATTTTTGGTTTTGAAAATTTATTTTAATAAATAAATCTTGGCTGAAGATGAAAAAGTAAAACAGTCAGCCTTTCAGACCAGACAGTGTTAACACAACCTTTAATCCCATTAGCCAAACTAGGTGCCATAGAAACTGGGCAGTGTGTGGCTTTTTAATCCCAGTGTTGCATGCTTTTAATCCCAGCCCAGAGTAGAGTATACAACAGGATTAGACACCTCTCCAACACAGTCTTATTATGACATTTTCTGGAAGCAGAAAAACCATTTTCAGACTAGGTAAGAACCAATGGCTAGCTGCTTTGCTTTGTTGATCTTCACATTAAACACCCAGTTCAGCGTCTGGGCTTTTATTATTCATGCTTCACTTTGGAGTAACAGGTCCTAAATGGGATGTTCATCTAACCTCTCCCTTAAAGCCTACACTTAAAAGGAATCAAAAGATTATAACAGGTCAAGAAGTAGTGGGTTACTCCAAAAATACAATGTGTTTTGTTTTGTTTTTCTTTGCTTAGTTTTTTAATAACAATATTCAAGCCAGTGTTTACCTAAACTGAATTTCAGCAGATCACCAATTTCATAATGCTCCTAACATGAAGCACTTTGTGCACTGTGAGAACCATGCATTGTGGGTGGGCTTAAACATCACATTTGCATTGTGCATTAAGAAATTATAAGATGTTTCCTGTGGCCCCTCAGAAGACTTTTCAGGCTGTTCCACATCTTAATTTAGAAAGACTCAGCCTGATGGAGTTTTAGCACCTTGGAGAATTATTTCACTAACAAAGGCTCTCCTGAAATTTTTTTCATCAAAACGCTACATGACTGTTTAAAAAACTATTAGGAAATGCAAATCAAAACAACTTTGAGATACCACACCTGTCAGAATAGTTAAACTCAAAAACACCAATGATAGCCTATGCTGGAGAGGATGTGAAGTGAGGGGAACACTCATCCATTGTTGGTGGAAATGCAAACTTGTGCAGCCACTGTGGAAATCAGTGTGGCTGTTTCTCAGGAAACTGGGAGTCAACCTCCCTCAGGACCCAGCAATTCCACTCTTGGGAATATACCCAAGAGATGCCCTATCATACCACAAAAGCATTTGTTCAACTATGTTCATAGCAGCACTATTTGTAATAGCCAGAACCTGGAAACAACCTAGGTGCCCCTCAATAGAAGAGTGGTTAAAGAAGGTGTGGAACATATACACATTAGAGTTTTACTCGGCGGTTAAAAACAATGACATCTTGAATTTTGCATGCAAATGGATGGAAATAGAAAACACTTTACTGAGTGAGGTAACCCAGACCCAAAAAGAGGAATATGGTATGTACTCACTCATAAGTGGATTCTAGCCTTAATTAAAGGTCTTTCAGCCTATAATTGGTTATCCTAAAGAAGCTAAATAAGAAGGTGAACCTGAGGAAAATCATGTAGTTATCCTCCTGGATATTGGAATTAGAAAAGATTGTCAGGCAAACTTGGGTACACGGGGCTTGAGGAGGTGGAAGTAAGGAGAGATGGTTGGAGAGAAGAGAGAGGGGGAGGATTGGGGATGACTTGGGGGAGTAGGATGGGGGAAGGGAGGAAGGATGGATGTGGGAGCGGGGAGGTGTGCATCTCATCTAAGGGAGCCATTTTGGGGTTTGCAAGAGACTTGATTCTGGAGGGGTTCCCAGGCCCAAAGAGAGGTTCCCAGATTGTTCCCTGGGCAGCAGAGGAGAGGGTGCCTGAACTGGCCTTAGCCCATGACCATACTGATGAATGTTTTACATATCACCATAGAACCTTCATCTGGCGATGGATGGAGATAGAGACAGAGACCCACATTGGAACACTGGACTTGACTACCTGGGTCCGGATGGGAAACAGATGGAGGAAGAGTACGGGTAAGGAAGGCAGGATCAGAGGGAACCTTCATCCGAAGATGGATGGAGACAGAGATGGAGACCCACATTGGAGCACTGGACTGAGCCCACAAGGTCCAAATGAGGAGCAGAAGAAGGGAGAACAAGAAAAGGGAAGTCAGGACCGCGAGGGGTGCATTCACCCACTGATACAAGGGGACTGGTCTGGTGAGAGCTCACCAGGGCCAGCTGAACTGGAACTGAAGGAGCGTGCGATTGAGCCGGATTCTCTGAATGTGGCTGACATGGGGTTGACTGGGAGGCCATTGACAATGGCGCTGGTTCTTGTTTAGTCTGCATGTGCTGGCTTTCTGGGATCCTAGTCTGTTTGCATATTCACCTTCCTGGATCTGGAGGGAGGGGGGAGGAACTTGGATTTCCCATGGGCCAGGAGGCCCTGACTGCTCTTGGGACTAGAGAGGGATGAGGGGAGGAAGTGGAGGGAGTGGGAGGGTTTTGGGAGTAGGGGAAGAACTGGACTTCCCATGGGGCAGGAAGCCCTGACTGCTCTTGAACTGGAGAGGGAAGAGGAGAGGGAGTGGGGGGAATGGGAGGGTATTGGGAGGAGGGGAGGAAGTGGAAATTTTTTATAAATAAATGAATAAATAAATAATAATAATTTAAAAAATTATTTATATTTCTGTGGAAAAGGTGGTAGAAGAGCATTTACCATGCAGGGAAGATATATTTGAGGCCTAGAGGTATCAACAAATCCTCTCAAAATGAGACATCATGTAAGGAATACATCCACTGGTTAATTGAAAACCTATAGGCTTTCAAGTATTTATTTTCAAACAAACCTAAATGTTTCCACTTCTTTATAAGGAAATGTAAATGTGTTTTCTTATCCATATCCAGCAGAGGGCAGTTTGCTGCCACTAAAGACCAGCTGACAACACTCTACTCCATAGCAGAAGAAATAGCACTTTCCTAGTGTCAGGGCACTTACTTATGGAAAAGAGAGTCTGTCATCAGCTTGAAAACAGAGGTTGTAGACCATTGTCTTTGATATGTTACAAGTAATATGCTTAGAGCATGTTCACATTCTATTTGGGGATCTGATATTTTTAATTGATATAGATTCTTCTTTCATGCAATATATCTAAACCATAATTTTTCCTCCCTCTATTTCTCCCAGATTCTCATCATCTTCCCTATTTCTCAGACACACTCTCCCCAATCTTCTAGAACAGGAGTCTAGGAGGCAAAAGTCAAACATATCAGAGCAAAATGCAATAAGTCAAGATAAAAGTCCATAAACTGATGTTGGACAAGACAACCTAACAGAGGAAAAGAAACAAGACGATGCAAAAGAGTCAAAGATGCACATGGAAGTCCTACGAACACAGCAAGCTCACATTCATCACAACATATATGCAGAGGACCTGGTGCTGTCATGCAGGCCTCATGTTTGCAAATTCTATCTCTGTGAACCTATATACATGGATTCAGAGGATTCCCCAAACTGGAAAGTAGGGACCTCCAATTTAGATTCTTCTTCTAAATGAAGTCTGGCTGTGTGTCTCTGCACCCAGTCCCATATGCTACTGCCGAAAGCCTTTCTGAAGATGACTGGAAAAGCCATGGATATAAGACTATAGAAGATCAATAGAAATTAATTCACTTCTTCAGTCAGTCACATTTGATTCTACCCTATAAATCTGAGCTATCCATTCAGGTTTCTTAACCAGTTAAGCCGTGTGAGGCATAGGCTTCCACTCCTAGAATTGTCCTCAAACTAAATGTAACATTGGGTAGCTACTCCCACTAGTTCTGCCTTATCAATACCCCAGCATGTCTTTCAGTCAGGACATATGACAGATCAAAAGTTTTGTGGCTAATTTATGTGCACATGTCTCTCTTTCAATAGCATGCAGAGTACTTTTCCACACCAAAGACATTAGAGTACGTGGGTGAAGGCTCCATGTAAGTACTAACTTGACTACTCCAAGATCCGTGAGATGTGAGGATGTTGTTCCCAGTGATGTAGCTTCACTGTCAGGTTGTAGGGTGTAATCCTTTGTCCTTGCAAAGCCCCGGATTTTTGAGGTTCTCCTAAAGACTTACGTTATTTTTGCTCATCTTTGTTTGACTGAGAATGTACATGAAATTAATGAATGTGTTTAGAATTAATCATGAGAGAGTTCTAAAACCTAGAAAGATAAATCATAACCTGTTGCAAACTGGGTCATCTCTTTCAGAGCAGCTACTTCTTCTCACTTGCCTCTCTCCTATTATAAGGCACCAGAAATAGGAAAAATGAAATGAGAAAAACAGGAAAAAATGAAATACAGTCTCAGTTTTACTGAAATTGACAAAAGGCGAAACAGCACGAGTACATGGTGCACACTTATGTGTCTGGCATCTTTGCACTCTACCATGTCCTTCTAAATGAAGGCCTCCATTTCTGTCAGGGCCTCTTTATTGAGACAATTGATTTCCAGATGCACACATTTACTGGAATAAGAGAGAAACAGAAGAGTCTCCCATACTTCATCCCCAAGTTCTGACCAATTCTCACTTATGTATAATCTATGATTCAATAATATCTAATTTAGAATTTTTATGATAAGAAGTAGAATATTAAGATATGTTTTCTCTCACGTTACTACAAAGTGAGTTCATTGGATGCACCTGTGCATGCATGCATTTGGAACTATGCACTGTATTATGGATAGGCTTTTAGGAAATGAATCCCTGAAGAAATATAGCCTTCCCTCCATAATCAATCTATTAATTGTCAATAACTACAACTAAAGAAAGGATTCATGAAGCTTTTAAAGTGCTGTACTAGGATTGTTGCTGTCATGATCTGGTACTGGGATTGCACATGCAAAACTGGTTGTTGGCAGCATGTGTGTCTAAATCTACTGAAAAACCCATCATATAATTTTAGGCAAATGTCTACTAACTTTGCTTCCTTTGAAAAAGGATATCTTCCTGGACCACAATTTTCCAAGTAGAAAAAGTCTCCTGTATCTTACAGGTTTGTATTTCCTCAACTAGAAACATTCGTAGAATCGAAATGTAAAAACTGCTTATGACAGTGCTATACATCTTCAACTTAAACTTCATCATTTCATCAAACTTTTCCAGTGTTGTTATTTCCAAAATCTTAACCCTTATTAGCACATTAGTGACTTGGTTTCACAAAGCCACAGAGGAATTGTTTATACAATCTCAGGTAAATAATTGAGACTTATATCATGATCAAGTCAAGAATTCATGCTGAAATTGCAAACCTAGTCAAGTGGCCATGGCTCTGGACATCATAGTCTCTGTAAGACAAACTTGTCACCAATTATCAGAAACAGTATATTCTGGGGTTTTATTATCCATTCTTATCCCCATGGAGAAGGATAACCATTAATATCAGTTAAGAATCTCATATCACAGCAGACAGGGACCATTACAGAAGTCCACACTACTCAAATTGCAAAGATCAAGTGACAGTGATATGTCGACCTCCAATTGCTCAATCAAAAATGTTAAGTATCCAGCCAAGACACTGGAGATACTGCAGAAAGACAGCAGAATGATGTATAAGATCCAGAGAAAGTGTATATCTGTTGTAAGAAACATATTATCTACAGAGAATATGTTATCTGTGCCCATGAAACTTTTGTAGTCAAGTATTACCAGTATTTTAATAAATAAAACTTTTCAGAGGATCAGAAAATAAGGCAATCACACTGGCCAGCTTTATAGATCAGGCAGCAATAACACTCACGTTTAATCCCAGTAGCCACACTAACTTACCTTAGCAACCATGTGATAGTAGTGTTATAATCCCACAGCTAGAGAGGATTATAAAACAGGAAGTGAGAACTCTCAGAAACAGTCTCATTCTGAGTTTGTTTGTTTTTTTTGGCATTATTGCCATTTGGGACTGTGGTATAGGAAAGAATCTTTTGTTTCTGACCTTCAATTTGAATGGCAATGTTCCTCTCTGAGTTTTTATTATTTCTCAATTTACAAATGGCACCCAATGTGGGGCTTGAACCCACAAGTCTCTGTGATTAAGAGTCTTAATATTCAACAATGTATATACTTACAGTAGATAGTACAGATGTATACCACCACCACAGGAAAAACTTGCCAACACAAATCAGACTCCAATTATATTTCATGCTTTATTTCCAAATTTCATTTCCATTGTATACAACATATATACATGTTTGTGTGTGTGTGTGTGTGTACACATACACATAAATACATTTATTTATTTGTATTAGTTTGTGTGTATATGTGGTATGTTTTATATGTATATATAATATATACCATTTTGACTATATATATACACAAATAAAGGCATATATATTTCCTTAAAGGAATGTCACCTTGAGCCATTCAACTTCTATTCCTTAGAGTTTGATATTGAAGCTCCCTTCCATGTTCCCACACTCATAAAATTGATACATCAGGATCTTCCTGCAATCCTGTTTTGCACACTTCTTTTTGCCTTTGCACTTTCCTTTTTATGTTCCTTTAGTCATGCCTATACAGTTTGGCCTCTCCAAGGAGATAGGTCATTCTTACTCTAGTGCAGGGTGTCCTTGCAAAAGCATCCATTTTCTGTCAAGGATCTATTTACATAACAGTTGGAACCACTGCTACCTTCTGTAGCAATTTGATATAATTCCCCCAGCAAGAATGTCTTAACATCTCTTCTCTTTGAAGATCCACCTGCTTTCTCTGTAGGTCTTATTCAAATCTTGATCTCATAAGCAATGAATATAACTATATATCTTGAAATGAATGGTAGATATTATTTAGCAGTTCATGTTGGTAAATTTGTATCAAAGTCAGCAAACAGCCTTCGATAAATTACCACACTATGATAGACTTGCTTTAAATATATTTATTTATCACAGATGTCTTCTGTGAACTCCTTGTCAGTCTTTACAGACTCAGAATAAGCCATGAGCACAGACACTTTCACTTCCCTTAGGAAATCATAGTCACCACAAATAGTGTCACCTATAACTTCTAGTTCTGTAAAAAACACTTTTTTATTGTACCTTCTCTTATCTTCTCTGAGTTGTATCCCACATTACTGACACTATTTGCATTGTGGACTTAGTCATATTCACTTCAAGGAGATTCCAGCTATATAGATATATGGTGTCATTAAATGTATCAGCAACGTCATAAATTCTCATGCTTCTCTAGAGATGAATCAAGTTCTTTCATAAATCTCTATTGCAGACTATACTTTTAGATCCTGGAACTAATGCAACATACAGTGCTTTTCTCTTACCTGGTTTCCCCAGTCATTCGTGTCATGTCTCCGTTATTTTTTCTACACCCTGTGTCTTCCAAAAGAAACTACTTTGATGATTCCCGGCATCATTAATGGTTGATATAAACAATCTATCAGCTACTGATTCCTCTTGCACTGCCTAAGGACATTCAGCACTTGTCTCAAGGTAAGTAGTGGGGCTAAATTGCTCAGTTTCTCTATTCCTGAAGTTTTGAGACTGTTTCTTTTTATCTCCAAATTTCCCATCACCAAAGGTGCCAGACTGTGAAAGATTATTTCTTTACTGTGCTAAATTTTTTCTGTACTTTCACCAATTCAGTGTTTAGTTGTCTTTGGTTATATTTGTCTCTGCAACCTGACTATAATTACAAATAATGTCTAAACTGTGGCTCACTGATATCACCTTTTATATGTCAACTTGAGATAGAAAGAGTGTTTTCTTGTTTTGTTCTGTACAGGTCATTTCCTTCCTTACTGGTCAAGAACTTCCATGATGTCAATGTTTAGGATACCAACCTGAGCTCTTTATTATATTTATAATCTCATTAATCTCATAGGTTTGCCCACCAAGAAATAAAAAAGCTAAAATTTTAATTTACCTTCTTTCATCCAATAAACCCATTATGTTTGTGTTGTCTTCCTAGTATCCCTCTCTCATAGTTCCCACATTACAGAAGAAATATCTCCCATGTTTGTCAACTTACACAGAATAGATCTCTTAGTAGACACAGCGGGAGCAGTGTTGCCCCTATATCTTATCCGTGATAGTTCATTGTATTGTGACCCTCCCCAGGGCTATTACAAAATAACAACCTAACAATAAGGAAGCCATTGCCATCACAAGATCTCTGTGATTCACTCTAAAGATATATATTATCTGCATGGTCCCAAATTACCGATATGCCTCACAACTCAAAGTACTTGTCATTCCCCAGCAAACCCCCACAGAAGAAAAAAATGTAAAAAATGCAAAATCTTCATGTGAATCATTAATGCTTCAGTTATTGCCTCATTCCCCAGTGCAAGGAAATATGAATCCTCTTCCTAAACTCATGAAAGGGCTTTTTCATTATATACAAACAGCCTCACGTGTTTCTGCATTTTGAGGAGAAATGTAAGAATTCTCTAAATTATCAAAGGCAAAGCGATTTACAATTGCATCTAAATTTGTTCTTATTATTCAGTGAGGTTCCTAGACTCATTAAGCAAAACATAAGTTATGGGGATTCATACTAGATTCTGGGAACACCACCATAAAACCTAACCAGAAAGCATGATGACTTTTGTATTGGTGCACATTTTAAGATGTGTTTCACTAACACAACACAAAATATTCTTAGATTGATTCTCTGAGAACATCTGATAAATATGGAGTTGAATATGATAGTTAGGAGGGAGAGGTTTGGTACTTGCGTAAGGGGAGTGATCTCAATTCCACCAATGGAAGCAAATACTGCTGTACTCTTGAAGATTTCCATCAGAGCGGCTGATTCATTCTTGTCTTCGCTGTGAATGTGTGCTGCAGCAGAAGCACTGAAATCAAAAGTGGATGAGAGGAAAAATGTAATTTACCATGGGCTCTGAATCCAATTATTGAAAGGAAAATATCAACCTCTGAAAAGTATGGGGTAATCCTCTATCAAGATAACTGGACAGTGCATCCGGCTATTTATATGACAGTCTTCATTTTTGCCTGGAGGGGGCTTTTTGTGATTCTGGACTGCCAATTGCTGCTTCCTGCTGAGATTTTCTAATATGTCATATCAGATTTCCCAACTACAATGATTTAGTTCTTAAATTCCAGTTGTCCTCACATGTTTATATATACATACAAATGTGTGTGCGTGTGTGTGTGTGTGTGTGTGTGTGTGTGTGTTTGAGTGAGTGACTGATATGAAATACTCTTAAGTGGAAATGTTATTTTCATGATCTGCTCTGAATATACAAATATACATATTGTATCCAATAATGTAAAGATGCTTAAAAAATAATCTGGGGTGTAAATTTTCAAGAGCATTATGCCTAATACATGTATACTCTCAACATGTGCACATTTGTTTGTATGTGTGCCTCAACATAAATCTGTATGCTTTTGCCATTAATTTTAGTTAATTTTAGTTTTAATTTTTAGTTAATTTAGTTTCACAGAGCCAATTCATACTCATAAAATATTCTTTTAAGTGTTAATATGTGAATTTTGAAATTTTGAACAAATTCATTGCATTCCATTCCTGTAATTCCTCTCCAATAAGTACTCAATCCTTAGTACATATTTACCTTGTTTTTTTTTGTGACATTTGTGTTCAGGTAGATCAGACCTCTGTGTGATTTCTTTGGGACTTAATGATTGTGGACAATTGGCAGGACAGAAAACCATGGTCAACAGAGATATACAGAATGCTAATAACATATTAATATACCCATAAATCTGTGTACCAGTTGTCCCTCATCAGAGATGCTTCTTCATGAACTCAATGAGAAATAAAAGAATGATATGCAATGGGTTCTTTCTATAAAACCTCAGTCTTGTGGTATTATCTTGTGATGTACATCACTCTCATTATACCTAGACCTAGAAAATAGTGCCTATAATGGACAGACCCAGTTTATAATACTAAGGAAAATGAAATCTGATGTGAAAAATGTGTCTTCTAAAAGAGATAGGGAATTTCAAATCACAGAATGTTGAAAACCATTGTTGGTGGGAATGAAAACTTATGCAACCACTTTGGAAATCAGTGTGACAGTTTCTCAGGAAACTCTGAGTCAACCTACCTCAGGACCCAGCAATTCCACTCTTGGGGATATACCCAAGAGATGCCCAATCAACTATGTTCACAGCAGCACTATTTGTAATAGCCAGAATCTGGAAACAACCTAGGTGCCCCTCAATAGAAGAATGGATAAAGAAGGTGTGGCACATATATAATTTAGAGTTCTGCTCAGCGGTAAAAAACAATGATATCTTAAACTTTTTATGCAAATGGATGGAAATAGAAAACACATTACTGAGTGAGATAACCCAGACCCAAAAAGATGAACTTTTTATGGTATGTACTCACTCATAAGCAGATTCTAGCCATAAAGAAAGGACATTGAGCCTATAGTTCGTTATCCTAGAGAAGCTAAATAAAAGGTGAACCCAAAGAAAATTATATATTTATCCTCCTGGATATTGGAAGTTGACAAGTTCATCGGGCAAAAGTTGGGAGCAGGGCGATGGGGGTGTATTGGGGGAAAAGGGAGATGGGTAGAGAAATGGGAGAAGGGGAGGATTAGGGAGAGCTTGGGGGAATAGGATAATTGAGACAGAGGAAGGGTGGATATGGGAGCAGGGAAGAATTTATCCTAACCAAGGGAGTCATTTTAGGGTTGGTAAGAGACATGACCCTAGCGGGGTTCCCAGGTGTCCAAGGGGATTTCCCCAACTAGTTCCATGGGCAGCAGAGGAGAGGGTGCCTGAACTGGCCTTATCCTGTAGCCACACTGATAAATATCTTGCATATCACCATAGAACCTTCATCTGGCAATGAATGGAGAATGAGACAGAGACACATATTGGGGCACTAGACTGAGCTCCCAAGGTCCAAATGAGGATCAGAAGGAAAGAGAATATGAGCAAGGAAGTCAGGACCGGGAGGGATGCGTTCACCCACTGAGACAATGGGACTGATCTAATGGGAGCTCACCAAAGCCAGTTGGACTGATGGAGCATGTGATCAAACTGGCCTCTCTGAATGTGGCTGACAATGAGGCTAACTGAGAAGCCAAGAACAATGTCACTGAGTTTTGATTGCACTGCATGAACTAGCCTTGTGGGAGCCTAGTCTGTTTGGATGCTCACCTTCTTAGACCTGGAGGGAGGGGAGAGGACCTTGGACTTCCCACAGGGCAGGAAACCCTGACTGCTCCTAGGACTGGAGAGGGAGAGGGAGAGGGGAGTGGGGGGGAGTGGGAGGGGATTGGGAGGAGGAGAGAAGGTGGGAATTTCTAATACATAAATAAAAAACTTGCATACCAAAATCAAAATAAACATGAATCCAAAATCAACAGACAAAAAGTTTAGTGCAGTTATGCCAGCACCATTTGTTAAAGATGCTTTCCTTCTTCCATTGCATACCTTTAGCCCCCTTGTCGAAAATCAAGTGTTCATAGGTTTGTGGGTTAATATCTGGGTCTTCTATTCGATTCCACAGGTCGACTTCTCTGTTCTTATGCCAGTACCAAGCTTTTTTTAATACTGTAGTTGTGTAATAGAGTTTGAAGTCAGGGATGGTTATACCTCCAGAAGTTCCTTTATTATATAAGATTGTTTTGGCTATCCTGGGTTTTTTTTGTTTTTCCATATGAACTTGATTATTGTTCTCTCAAGGTCTGTGAAGAAGTTTGATGGGATTTTGATGGGGATTGCATTGAATCTATAGATTGCTTTTGGTAGAATTGCCATTTTTACTTTGTTGATCCTCCCAATCCAAGAGCAAGGGAGATCTTTCCATTTTATGGTATCCTCCTCTATTTCTTTCTTCAAAGACTTAAAGTTCTTGTCAAATAGGTCTTTCACTTCCTTGGTCAGAGTTATCCCAAGATATCTTATGCTATTTGTGGCTATCGTGAAAGGTGATGTTTCTCTGATTTCACTCCCTGCTTCTTTATCCTTTGTGTATAGGAGGGCAACTGATTTTTTGGAGTTGATCTTGTATCCTGCCACATTACTAAAGGTGTTCATCAGCTGTAGGAGTTCTTTGATAGAGTTTTTGGGGTCGCTCATGTATACTATCATATCGTCTGCAAATAACGAGCATTTAACTTCTTCCTTTCCAATTTGAATCCCCTTGATCTCCTTATGTTGTCGTATTGCTATTGCTAGAACTTCTAGCACTATATTGAAGAGGTATGGGGAGAGTGGACAGCCTTGTCTTGTTCCTGATTTCAATGGAATGGCTTTGAGTTTCTCTCTGTTCAGTTTGATGTTAGCTGTTGGCTTGCTGTAAATAGCTTTTATTATATTTAGGTATGATCCTTGTATCCCCAATCCCTTCAACACCTTTATCATAAAGGGGTGTTAGATTTTGTCAAATGCTTTTTCAGCATCTAATGAAATGATCATATGGTTTTTTTTCTTTCAGTTTATTTATATGATGGATTACATTGATAGATTTGCGTATGTTGAACCAGCCCTGCATCTCTGGAATGAAGCCTACTTGATCATAATGGATAATTTTTCTAATGTGTTCTTGGAATCGTTTTGTTGAGAATTTTTGCGTCAAGGTTCATGAGTGAGATTGGCCTGTAATTTTCTTTCTTGGTTGTGTCTTTGTGTGGTTTTGGTATCAGAGTAACTATAGCTTCATAAAAAGAGTTTGGCAATGACTCTTCTGTTTCTATATTGTGAAATACCTTAAGGAGTATAGGTATGATCTCTTACACCTGTCAGAATAGCTAAACTCAAAAACACCAATGATAACCTCTGCTGGAGAGGATGTAGAGAGAGGGGAACTCTCATTCATTGTTGGTGGGAATGCAAACTTGTGCAGCCTCTGTGGAAATCAGTGTGGCGGTTTCTCAGGAAACTGGGAGTCAACCTCCCTCAAGACCCAGCAATTCCACTCTTGGAAATATACCCAAGAAATGCCCTATCATACCACAAAAGCATTTGTTCAACTATGTTCATAGCAGCACCATTTGTAATAGCCAGAACCTGGAAACAACCTTGGTGCCCCTCAATAGAAGAATGGTTAAAAAAGGTATGGAACATATATACATTAGAGTTTTACTCAGCGGTAAAAAACAATGACATCTTAAATTTTGGATGCAAATGGATGGACATTGAAAACGTTTTACTGAGTGAGGTAACCCAGACCCAAAAAGAGGAATATGGTATGTATTCACTCATAAGTGGATTCTAGCCATAATTAAAGGTCTTTGAGCCTATTATTCGTGATCCTAGAGAAGCTAAATAAGATAGTGAACCTGAAGAAAATCATGTAGTTATCCTCCTGGAGATTGGAAATAGACAAGAGTGCCAGGTAATCTCGGGTGCATGGGGGGGTGGGGGATTGTTGGAAGGGGAGAGTGTTAGAGAGAAGGGAGTAGGGGAGGAATGGGGAAGGCTCGGTGGACTGGATTGGGGGGAGGGAGGAAGGATGGATATGGGATCAGGGAAGTATATATCTCAACTAAGGGAATCATTTTAGGGTTTACAAGAGACTTGATTATCAAGGGGATCCCAGGTCCAAGGAGAGATCCCCAGATTGTTCTCTGGACAGAGGAGAGGGTGCCTGAACCGACCTTGGTCCACAACCTTACTGATGAATATTTTGCATTTCACCATAGATCCTTCATCTGGCGATGGATGGAGATAGAGACAGAGACCCACATTGGAACACTGGACTTAACTCCCTAGGTCCAAACGAGAAGCAGAAGGAAAGAGAACGTGAGCAAAGAAGGCAAGACCAGAGGGAACTTTCATGTGATGATGGATGGCGATACAGACGGAGACCCACATTGAAACACCGGACTGAGCCCCCCAAGGTCCAAATGAGGAGCAGAAGGAGGAAGAAAATGAAAAATGAAATCAGCCCGCGAGGAGTGCGTTCACCCACGGATACAAGGGGACTGATCTAATGAGAGTTCACCAAGGCCAGTTGGACTGGAACTGAACGAGCATGTGATCCAACCAGATTCTCTGAAATTGGCCGGATTCTCAGAATATGACTGGCCCGGAGTCTTTCTGAAAAGCCATTGACAATGACACTGGTACTTGTTTTCTCTGCATATACTGGATTTTGGGGATCCAGTCTGTTTGGATACTCACCTTTCTGGACCTGGAGGGAGGAGGGAGGAACTTGAACTTCCCACAGGGCAGGAAACCCTGACTGCTCTTTGGGATGGAGAGGAAGGAGGAGAGGTAGTGGGGGGAATGGGAGGGTTTTGGGAGGAGGGGCAGAAATGGAAAATTTTATAATTTAATAAACTTTGAATAAAAAAAGTCAAAAAATAAATTGTTATAGTTCTTGTCATAAAAAAAAGTTTAGTGCAGTCACACCATAAATTGTCATGCTAACACAGACAGAAAACTCTCAACTACTCACACTTAGCCAAGAAGCTTGATACAAAGTTATAGTTTTTCATGAGAGGTCTAACAGACTACTTTCACATCAACGTTATACTTCCCAATATAATAGCAGGAACCTGTATCTGAAGGTTATAGTTACTTATGCCATCAAAGAACAGATATATATCTGGTACCTTCTTAGAAGCTTTTCTCAAACTGATTACATGTTAAGGATATAAAAGTTTATCTGTCTGTTACCTATGAATCATGGCCTCAAATTGCATGGTAATGGAAGTAACCCTTATTGTTAATATGTATATTCTAATAAAGTACTCCAGTGTTTCACATGTCCCAGCAATAAGTATGTTGATATATCCATCTATGTGTCTGTGTAGACTATGAACAGAAATTAAAATAACTTGAGGGCTATTACTCAGAGACCACACAGATGTTCCTTTTATTTGACTACTTTTTCTACAATGTCCCTGTCTCTGATACTCTTCTTTGCAATGACCCACTGTCAACATTTGTTGTCTGCCTCCTGGGTAAAATCTTATGATCAATCAACAGTCTCTACTGTTCTTTTTTAATCCCCACATAAATGGAACAAGAGCAATGCTGATGACTGTTCCTCATTTACTATTAATCCTGAAAAATTATGTTTGCTTCTCTTTATTTTCAAAAACAATGTCCTTTAAACAATTTTATACACAATAAGGTCTTATAGACTGCCCGCAAGCCATTAATATAACTATTATTTCAACTCATAGCAATGTAACTATTATTTCAACTCATAACACCGCTGCTCCATTAATGTCCACACTGCAGTTAACAGTACTATAAACCATTTCAGTAAAATTGATTATTTTATCATGTTCTCCAATTTTTATTTACCAACACTTAGCTCTCATAGGATATTAGTAGCTTGGTTTGCAAAGATATGTATGATGCTTTCATGCTATCTTTATTAAGGTAGACATTTATCATTCATAAGGCAAATTATGCCCAATATTACAAGATAGCCTACTAAACAAGAATAGTGAGGTCATAGCCCAGAAGCAGAACATTCATTGGCAAATTTTCTGAAGCCATATATTATCCAAATATTCATCTTTATACACACAGCCAACATTAATTTTAACTGTCTGAATAAAGCAAAATTTTACAACTTTAATGAATAATTCCACATCTGCTCAAAAAGTTAAGAACTTACAAAGTCTGCATGCATAATACAAGTATTTATTATACGTATGCAAACACATTGATATACATGCATGAATACATGTAAATGTACATATACAAGCACATTTATATAACATACATGAATTCAAATATGTACAGATGCAAAAACATTCATATACATCCATGAATTCATGTGTATATACATATGTGTATACATATATACATCCACATATAAGAGGAATTTAAAAACATTGGGAGATATATTGTGACAACTACACATCTAATTCTATGAAAGAATAATAGAGACACCTAGCTCAATTGCTAGTTATGAATTATTTGGATTACTTGTTGGCAAATGATGTTCCCATTGTTCCCCAAAAGAGTCTCACAAATCAATTCTAAACTATGGTTAAAACTCTCAATATAATGGTAAATAACTTTTCCTGAAATTCCTATTTACTTAGACAACATAGAATAGAAAAACATCTGGGGCCTAGTTACAAGCTTCAATGAGACTGATTCCATGTGAAAGGGATGATGATTAATCTGCCTGCTACTAGAGAAAGAACAAGCTCCTCACTCTTGTGAGCTACACACAGTAAACCAGAAACTGTGAGTATTCCTCACACATTATGTTGTCAGAGGGGTTAAATATCGTTGAAATACTGGACTACTTTTGAGGATTAGGATTAACTATCAGAGAACTAAGACATGCCCTAGATGCCAAAATGTCCTAGAACCTGAGACTAAAATGTTCACAGACATAGGCAAAGAATATTTCCCTTATTCTGCTAAAGGAAAATAGAGAAAAACTGAGTCATATTACAGATTCATATGCCCATATGATGTCAGATGTCTTTCTGCATAAGTGTTGCTTCTAGTGGTTAATGAATACAGAAACAATCTTGGGCCTGCACAGAGCAGAATACAGATAGGCAGGGAAAACTAAACTGAATGCTTGGGAGAAGAAAGCAATGACAGTATGAAGTCATGTCACCCCATCAGATACTGATGCCAGAACTTTTCCTGGTAAGCAATAGTCACTTGGCAATACACAGATTAATAGAAATGGGTTAAATTAAGATGTAAGAGTTATCCAATGTGAAACTAAAGACAATGGGCCAAGAAGTGACTTATTTATACATTTTCTGTGTGATTATTTTAGTGCTGAGCTGCCAGGGATGAACTAACAGTCCTCCTTACAACAAATTGGTGCTCCAATATGGTCAACTATAACTATATCCACATAAAACCTGAGATAATTTGGAAAGGAATTCTAGATACCAAAAAAAAAACCCAAAGTTAAGCCACATTTCTTATCAGCTGGTACCATATTGCTGCTCCCATAAGAGAGGTCTTCCTGATTCAGTGGTAGCATTAGAAAAAAAAAAGTTTCAAAATGGGCTATGTGGTCTTCTTGGTCTATGTGGTCAGCATGAACTACTACTCTTTCTCAAGGCCACGCATTGAAATGGGGTTTGTGAGATGAGTGTTACAACTTGCTTAATTACAATATAGACACATTGTGTGCCAAAATATTTAGCAATATACATGGATCTCAGAGGCAGTAACATGTATCCATCATGTTTGACTGGGTGGAACAACCAAGCAGGGATATGCAGGCACTAGCCATGCCTGCTTAACATAAAAATAAGAAGTGCTTCTGGTCAGAAAATAATTAAAGATACAAAATAGAGACAATTCAGATGGAAAAGGCCTCTAAATGGGTCACAGTTTTAGATATATGTACCTAGGGTTGGAAACAAGGAAAAAAAAGAGTACAGAGAGTTATGGAAGGAAGTAAATAATTAAAAAAAACAAAATCTTTAAAGAGACACAGTATAGACAGTCAGAGTTTTAAAAAAATGAAGAAAAATAAGCCAAGAAAGGATGGGATATACACAGAGAGTCTGAATTATGTATATAATTGTGTTTTTTTGAATTTTTTGACTGTGAAGGAGCTAAGTACAAGAAACGTTTCATTGTGCAGGCTACTAAGCTAAACCAACATATATATTTTAAAGGTGTATTGACTTCCAAATATGGGTCTACAGATATGTTTCTTTGGAAAAATGGTTCTTCTTTTGTTTCCACTAAACAGTGAACCTGTGGAATCCAGCTAGACTAGTGTCGTTTGATGGAACAATACTTCCCTTATAGATTGCAGAAAAAACACTTTGACAAACAAAAGGAAGAAACCAGTTTGGAAAGAACTATGCCCATATTCCCAAATATTGTTTGTAATTGTTTCTTTACATTTAAAGAGAGATATAGTATAGAAATTTGCATTGGTATGGATCTTGGTTTATTAATATATATTTTAGGTCAATTTAGTTATATGTATATTTCTGCTCTCAACTAGCATATTGCTTTTGGGTAGCTCATCTAAATGTATAAGAAATATAGGTTAGTAGATCATCATCAATGATAGTCAAGCTTGTAATTAGTTAGGTTCCTAGATATATAGAAATATATTTCAGTTAGAGAAATATCCTTCAAATCTTTCAGAGACCTTTAGCATATGGCATTTAAAATATTTTAATAACTTAAGTCTTTTCATGACATGAGACACATCTGCTCCTGGAAGCACCAATTACTTCAGAGAGGTTGATGGGCATTGGAGAGGCTCATTATGGAGTTTGATAGTCATTTGTGCAAGAAACTGCTCTTGCCTGGACTGCTTGATGATGTGCTGTATGAACTGGACATGCAAGACTCACAGAACAATGACTGCTCAATTTGCCTAAAATTGAGATGGTCCTTCATGATTCATGAAAGACTCTCCCAGACATTCTTCAGGACACAGAAGAAAGCAACTGATGGACTTTGCCATTAAAAGCAGAATAGATCTCCAAATTTTCTGCTTCACGGAAAAGTCTGTTGGGTACTATGGGCCTGTAGGCTGAAGATGGATGCTCTAATGATACAGAATAACTTCAGGTGACCGTTCAGCCATCGACATGTTTCTGTCAAGTCTAGTGCTTTGTAAGTTGCTTATAATGCACTTCCTGTTTACTTAGGTAATATTATATCTTTTTGAACTACTTGATGGAGTTAAAGAATATATAGTTATAGTTTTCCTTACTTATGATAAAAGATAAAATAGATATAAATATTTTAAGTGTAAATTTTGCTTAATACCAGTTTTGTTATATGTAATTTTTCTATGTTAAAATAAAAACCTTCCTTTTTTAAACAGAAGAGGGAAAATGATATAGTTAGCACTTCTGTATATGGATTACATGAATTGGTTAATGAATAAATAAATTGTCTTGGGTCTGCACAGAGTAGAATAGCAGTAGGCAAGGAAAACTAAACTGAATGCTGGGAAAAAGGAGACAGATCAGTGAGAAGCCATGTAGACCCTCTGGAGACAGACACCAGAATTTTACCCAGTAAGCCACAGCTACGTGGGAATACACAGATTAATAGAAATGAGTTAAATTAATATAGAAATGTTAGCAAATAAGAAATTGGAGCTAATGGCCCTAGCAGTGATTTAATTAATACAGTTTTGTGTGTTTAATTTGGGGATGAGCAGAAAGTACTAATAGTCTTCCTTACAACACCCAGAGATCTATGCATCACATGTTCCTAATGAGAGATGATACTTTATGCACCAAACAGAAAATAAAACAGTGATATGCAGCTGGTCTCTGTTGTGCCCAGATTACAACCCCCAGAGAGAGACCACCAGAGAGGCCCAGACTATAGTAAGAAAGGATTAATTAGCATAATACAAACATGTTCGGAACCCATCTCAAACCCCAATGCAGTGAGCTAGAGAGGAGTTGAGTTTCTTATGTGAGGTTAGTCTTTTAAAGGTGTAACTACAAAGAGGCTTTTTGAAACTGCTTTGCCATAGGTGCAAGGTATTTTTCTCTATCTCATCTTGCTGTGTCAGCTAGTTTTTGTTCTTAGATCAAGGCCACTGTTCCTGAGTCTGGCCACCTTTATCAGCCTGTACCAGGTAGCTGGCTGGACTGAACCAAGTGTGCTTGTGTTAGGAATCTCCTGGGTGGTAAGGAAGAAGTCCACTATCTTCCTGGGAAAACATTCTGCTAGGAAATTACGTCTTGCCCCTTTGAGAATAATGGGTGAGGGTCTTACATGCTATTTCTGTAGTGCCTACAAACTTTACCATACTGTGTTGAGATGCTACTTGTCATCAACAAGCCCCTCCCTTAAAGTCTCAAATATTTATATTAAAAAAATAAGCAGAAAGATTCTAACAGTTTCAAAGAAAATAAATGAATTCATAGTAACAATGTTTTCCTGTCTCAAATTACTATCAGACATAAAAATTGAGAGTCTGAGTTAGCAGACACAAGATCAGCACAGGACTAAAGTATACAAGTACTGAAAATGCCATAGTAATTGCTATATTTGATCTTTCTGAGAAAACAAAGGAGACTCTCTCCCGCAGTGATTTTCAGATAATAATGTCTGTAATGGATTATCTTCTGTGCAGATAATAGAGCACTTTAAAACTGAAAGAGGGAACTTAAGGAGAAGCAGTAGCTAGAGAAACAGGATCCTATGTCTGGCACATGTGGCAGAAACAAATGTTCAGTACTATAATGCTGGCAATCAAACAGCCTGTGGCTTTGCAAACTTCTATGGGCTCTGACTCCTGTAAATGACAGGAGCAATCTGCTTGTCTCAGATGTGGACTATAGCCAGAGCCTTCCTGTTTAGAACCCACACTGCTTAAACATTTATTTGCACTCCTGGGTTCTAACTGGAGAAGTATGGGCATTCAAATTGAGCATAAAATAAGAACCAACAAAAAGAGTGATCTCAATTTCACCAATGGATGAAAATCCTGCTGCACTCTTGGGGATCTGCATCAGAGCCGCTGGTTCATTGTTGCCTCCCACATGAGTGTGTGCTACAGCAGAAGGAGCAAAATCGATAGTGGACAGGAAGAAGAAAAATATAATATAGCCTGAGCCTTGACTACAATTATCAAAAGAAAAATATCGATCTTTGGAAAATATGGGGTGATGCTCCATCAAGCTAAGTGGACAGTGCATCTGGCTATCTACATGGCACTCTCCATTTCTGCCTGGAGCTGGCTTTTTGTGATTTTTGAGCTGAAACTTGCTTCATGTGACTGAGATTTTCTGATATGTCATAACAGATAACAGAGTCCCGAAATGAAATGTTTAAGTTCTTAAATTCCAGTTGTCCTCATATATATATATATATATATATATATATATATATATATATGTATATATATATATATATATATGTGTGTGTGTGTGTGTGTGTGTGTATAATTATATATACCTAGACAAACATGCATACAAATTAGTGTGATGTGTGAGTATGAGTGCTTGAACTTAAATACTTGTCAGTGGAATCATTATTTTCATGCTCTTCTGTAAAGAGCCCAAATATACATACTGTTTCCAATAACGTGAAGATGATTTAAAAATATTCTAAGACATTAATTTTAGAGAGCATCATTCATAATACTTTTTGAGATCACATGTTACTTATTTTTTTTTAATTTATTAAAAATTTCCACCTCCTCCCAGCTTCACTTTTCTATCCCCCTTCCCACCTCCCCCTCCCTCTCTACTCCTAAGAGCAGTCAGGTTTCCATGCCCCGTGAGAAGTCTAAGGTCCTCCCCACTACATCCAGGTCTATAAAGGTGAGCATTCAAATAAACCAGGCTCCCACAAAGTCAGTCCATGCAGTAGAATCGAAACCCAGTGGCACTGTCCTTGGCTTCTCAGTCAGCCTTCATTGCCAGCCACATTCAGAATGTCCAGTTTGATCACATGCTCCATCACTCCCAGTCCAGCTGGACTAGGTGAGTACCCATTAGATCAGTCCCACCATCTCAGTGGGTGGACGCACCCCTCACGGTCCTGACTTCCTTGCTCATGTTTCCCTTACTCTAAACATTTGCTCATTTATATGTATGATTTCATACAAATTATGGCTCAGCACATGTCTGTATGCATTTGCCATTAATTTTGTTTTCACAGAGCCAATTTACACTCATAAAATATTCTGTTCAGCATAAATATGTGAATATTGTAATTTTGAGCAAATTCATTACATTACCTTCACTAGAATTCCTCTCCAAGCAGTACTCCATCCTTAGCACATATTTACTCTCTTTTTTGTGACATCTTTGTTCATGAAAATGACCTATTGTACAAGGATATAGATTGTCTATATTAACCAGTTGAAGTTTCTCAGGACTATAGCAGCTAAGTTGAGAAAATCTGGCTTACCACCTTCAACAGCAGATTTAATAAATAAGCCACCCTGACAATATTTTGGCATTAGAAATTGTTGACAGGATTATTAGAAAGTTCCATGTGTTTTATAATGACAGAATTATGCATGCAAAATCAGATACTGGGAAGTCAGGAATACAAGTGTGCTCAAGTATCTGTCATATACTAGTTGGATGCAGAGGTAAATCAGAAATGTCATACTGACACAGTGTTTATCACAAGTACGGGACTTACCAGTCAAGGAATGCAAGCTTGTCAGTAAAACTCAGAGATCTTGTTGTTATTCCCTATATCTCCGTGCCTGGGATTGACTGATGATGCTTGTTTACCTGGTTTTTAATGTGTGAATTCAAATAACAGGTGTCAGGGGTTCTTATTTCCACATTGGAAGGTTGGTGATGCAGCCATCTAAAGATCAGTGTAGACACTAAACACAGTAGAAAAAGAAAAACAAAGAGAGCGTAACTCAGAGAAGCCACAGATTTTTTTTTTATTTGTTTGTTTGGTTTTTACATTACCACCTATTTTATTATGTCTCTCTCTCTCTCTGATTCTATTTTTTGCATTATCAGATTTGCATTACACAACTTTCAACTTTATTAGTCTGCCACCTGGATTAAATGACTAGTTTCAGTTAAGGATATCTACTGGATTTTGTAATTCACACAAGATGGAATAATACCAATGGTGAGAATTTCCCAGTGTGCAAAATCACTTCATTCTGAAAAATTCAGACTTTTTCCTAAGTTTTGAAAATAAGGTCCTTTTAAATATTTCTTGCACTATTGATATCTAAGCGACTGTCCCTAATCTGTTAAAATACCTATTGTTACTATTCATACCCATATTGCTGTTTAAATGTCAACACTGCAGCTAAGAGAACTACAAAATCAAATCTGAATGTTTGATTAAATTAGCATCTCCTACAAATATTTTAACTTATAGTAGACAGAACAGAATGCTGGGAGGAATAAAGCAGAGTCAGGCAGACGCCATGATTCCCCTTCCTGAGATGGACACTGGCTAGACTCATGCCGGTACGCCACAACCTCGTGGTGACGTACAGATTATTAGAAATGGGTTAGTCAAGATGTGAGAGTTAGCCAATAAGAGGCTAGATATAATGGGCCAGGCAGTGTTTAAATGAATACAGTTTCTGTGTAATTATTTTGGGTGTAAAACTAGCTAGGCAGCCAGGCGGCCAGGTGCTAAGAACACAACCCGCCACTCATTTTACTACATTTGGCACCTCAATGTGGTCGGCTAAATCCACTTAAAAACCTAAGAGGGCTTAAAAAGGAGAGAAAGAGAGTTTATCACAGCTTTTCGCTGTTGGTTGGCGGTGTGCTGCAGAGAAATTTCCCTGACTCAACAGCCATAGCAGGGAAAAGACAATGCAGTTTTAAAATGTGGCTTCCTGGGCGGTGCTGCCAGCACGAACTCCAGCTATAAAGTTTCAACGGCTTCTGTGGGACTGGATGTTTGTGTGCCCACTCAGGATTGGGAAGAAAGCACTGAGACCATGCCAATGGCTCACCGCTCCCCACCTGCACCTGTGCAGACTGCTGGATCAGGCTTAGGCAGGCAGGAGAGCATGGTGGATTCCTGCCACCGTACAGAGAGATGTTTCCAGGCTGCACAGTGCTCTGTGTGCCAGATTTGGATGTGACTTGGATGAAAAGAGTTTCTGTGCTGCACGCTCAGTCTCAGAGTTAAACTGCTGAGTGTGGCTGCTACCTGGTGGCTCCAGAGCTAGCAGAAAATGGTACATCCACCATTTTGAAATTGGAGAGAGGTGGAGGCAACTTTCAGAGCAGCCCATGACGCTGCAGCTCAGAGGCACAACTGCTTCAGAGTCACAAGGGGCTCTGCCATGTTGGACTGGGCGGGGCAAGCCCACAGTACCTGGTTTTGACCTAGGAATGTCACAGCTTAGACTCTCAAGTACTTAGCGATTAAAAAGCCGAAAGCAAAAATTGTGGGACCCACACCCCTTATTCTCAAAGGGGCAAGAAGAAATTTTCTAGCAGAATGTTTTCCCAGAAAGATAGTGGCCTTCCTCTCTCCCACCCAGGATATTCTGAGCACAAGGTCACGTAGCTCAGCCCAGTCAGCCACCTGGTACAGGCTGATAAAGATGGCCTAACTCAAGAACAGTGGCCTCTCTAAAAACAAGAAAAAAAAAGCTTACTTAACAAAATGTGAGGGAGCAAAAGTCCTTGTACCCGTGCCAAACCATCTTCAAAGATTCTCTTTGTAGTTATGCCTTTAAAAGCTTACCCCACAGAGGAGATACAACTCCTCTCTACCTTGTTGTCATGGGGATGGAGATGAATTCCAAACATGTTTGTATTATGCTGATTAAACCTTGCTTATTACAGTCTGGACCTCTCTGGTGGTCTCTCTCTGGGGGTCGTGATCTGGGCACAACAAAAATGTTCCTGGACAGTAAAAAAGTTACAAGCAATGCAATAATAGGACAGATTCAGACATAAAAGACCTCTAAATGAGTCATAGTGTTAGACATACGTAGGCTTGGGAGAGAGAAGGAAAAGAATATAGAGAATAAAGTTAATGCCTTTTAAAGGGGTGAAATCTTTAAAGAGACAGAGTACAGATAGTTATAAATTAAAATAAAGAAAAATAAGGCACGTAAAAATGGAAAATTCACAGAGAGTTTGGATTCTGTATATTGTATTTTCTTTGAATTTTTTGACTATGAAGGAGCTATGTACAGAGAGACATTTCATTGTATGGGCTGTTAGGCGAAAAGACCATGTATATTATTATAAAAGTATTATGACTGCAGAATTTGGGTCTAAGGACACAATGCTTTGGAAAGGAGGTTCTTTTTTTGTTTTCACAGAGGATGGGACCCTGTGGATTGCTTCTATCCCAATATGGTATGATAGACCACACCCTCCTAAAAGGTTGCTCTGAACACTCTCAAAAAACTACTTCACTCAACTGCTGACTGAGATGAACTTAGCACACAGGTTATACCATAAAATCCCTGGTTAATTGAGCCCCTATACAACAGGAAGAAGTTTGCAGAGAAAAAACTACGTCCATATTCCCAGATATTGTTTATACATGTACGTTTATATTTAAAGGGGGATATGAAATAGATATGAATAATTTGCATTGGTATGGATTTTGCTTTGTTAATACAAATTTAAGGTCACTCTTGTTATATGTATATGTATTAAGGTATTGTGATTGTGTAGTTCATTTAAGAATGTAATGTATAATTAAGAAATATAGGTTAATGGATAATCATCAATAATAGTCAAGCTTGTAGTTATGTTAGATTTTCTAGATATATAGAGAAATATTTCAGTTAGATAGGCATTCTTTATATCTTACAAAGACTACAGAATAAGACATTTAATGATTTAATAACTTAGGGCTCTTCATGACAATGAGACACATCTGCTCCTGGCAGCACCAACCTACTTCAAGAGGAAGATGGGCATCGAAGAGGCTACTTATGGAGTTTGCCAGCCATTTGGGCAAGAAACTGCTCTTGCTTGGACTGTTGCATAAACAGGACATGAAGAACTCGCAGAGAGAGGACTGATGATCTTGCCTAATGTTGAGATGGTCTTTCAGGGTTCCTGATTCATGAAAGACTTTGCAAGACATTCTGCACGACACAGCAGATAATGACTGCACTGCCTTTGAAATTTCCTGCTTCATGGAAAAGTCTGCTGGATACTATGGGCCTGATTGCTGAAGATGGATGCCCCAATGGTACAGAGGAACTTTGGGTGACTGTACAGGTAGCGAGATGTCTCTGTCATGTCTAGAGTTTTGGAAGTTATTTACTTCTTATTTATTTAGGTAATAATATATCCTTCTGGAGTCTTTGGTAGAGTTGAAGAATGGATGGATAGTTATAGTTTTCCTTAGTTATGATAAAAGATAAAGTAGATATAAATATTGTAACTGTAATTCTTGATGATAACTATTTTGTTATATGTAATTTTACTATGTTTAAGTTAAAGCCTTCCTTTTTGTTTAAACCAAAAAAGTGGAAATGGAGTAGGTGGGCCTTCTGTCTATGTGTTACTTTCATTGACTAGATAAAGAAGCTGCCTTGACCTTTTGATAGGCCAGGCCTTAGATGGGTGGAGTAGACAGAACAGAATGCTGGAAGGAAGAAAGCAGTGTCAGGCAGATGCCATGATTCCCCTTCCTGAGATGGAAACTGGTTAGACTCCATCTCACGTAAGGCACAACCTCGTGGTGGCATACAGATTATTAGATATGGGTTAGTCAAGATGTGAGAATTAGACAATAAGAGGCTAGATATAATGGGCCAGGCAGTGTTTAAATGAATACAGTTTCCTTGTAATTATTTTGGGGGTAAAACTAGCCAGGCAGCTGGACACCAGGAATGCAACCTGCACTCATTTTACCTCACCCTTCATTCTGTATTAGTGGCTATTTTCCCAAGGGCATGTCTGAATTTTTCATTCTATCTTACGTGGCAAAGACAGATATATATTATTCACAAATAAAACAAATTTTGCCGTATACATTAACCGAGCCTGTAATACATAGCTAGGGAGATTGTGGATCCAGAAGAGAACTTTCATCTGTAAATTAACTGAAGTCATATCATTTCTAATGTGTTATAAACATATATACGTGTACTCACAGAAAACATTAGGTCTAACTGTCTAAAATATCAATGTTAAAATTTCTTTATACTCAAACATTATGTTCACATTCTGTATTAGTTATATATGTACTTTTAAATATACAATAAAATTATGTAATGAAAAAATTGGATTTATTTGGACATAGCAAGCATACAAGGTATTGCAAGAGAAAGGAAAAAGTGGGAACAAGTATAAAAACAGTAATCATATATGAAATTATCTACTATGTAATATATGAATATATACAAGCATATATATGAACACATCTGCATAGGCATAGCAGCAGTAGCTTGAAGCAGGATCCTACTTCTGGTACAAGTGAAAGAAACAGATGCTCAGGACCAGTATGCTGGGAATTAAACAATCTCTACCTTTGATGATTTGCACAGGCTCTGGCACCTGTATACATCAGGAACAGTCTTCCTTGTCTCTGACAATTTCCAGTCGGGCTGGCTATAGGCAGGTTCAACTAAGACCTGGACTATAGCCAGATCCGACTGGTGAGAACTCTCACTGCTGCCGCTTTTATGTGCACTCCTGGGCTCTGATTGAAAAAGTGTCTGAATTCAAATTGAGCACGAATTGAGAACCACCAATGAAGGCAACTACTGCTGTACTCTTGGAGATCTCCGTCAGAGCTCATGATTCATTGTTGCCTCCCCAGAGAATGTGTGCTGCAGCAGAGGAAGCGATATTGAAAGTGGAATGGAGAAAAAAAATTAATTTACATTGTCCTCTGACTACAATTATCAAAAAGAAAATATCGACCCCTGTAATGCATGGTGTGATCTTCTATCTGGCTACCTGAACAGTGTATAGTCTAATGACATAACAATCTTTATTACTGCCTGGAGCCGGCTCTTATGACTCTGGGCTGCAAAATGCTGCTTGAGGCTGTTATTTTCTGATATATCATATCAGATTCCCCAACTTCAATGACTAAATATGTTAAATCTGGTTGTTCTTACATGTTTTTATATACGTGTGTGTGTGTGTGTGTGTGTGTGTGTGTGTGTGTACGTGTGTGTGTGTGTGTGTGTGTGTGTGTGTATGTGTGTCAGGGTGCCTCTGTATTTTGGTGAGTGAATGAGTAGTGCCTGACATGAAATGCTTGTTAGATGAAATGTTAATTTTAAGCCCTACTCTGAACATTCCCAATTTGGATACTGTATCAAACAGACCCATGATGATTAGGTAATAATTTAAGGCACTCATTTTAGAAGGAAAGATTCATAAGACTCCTTTACTCTCAACAATTGTACAGTTTTTCATAAGACTTCATGCATCGTTACACAAACGTCTGCATGAATTTGGCATTAATTTTCCTTTCACATTGATAATTCATGCTCGTAAAATATTCTGTCAAGTATTCCTAGTGGAATATTGAAATTAGGAACAAATGAAGTCTGAAAAGAAAAGCCGTAGCTACAGAATCAGGATCATACTTCTGGCATACACGAAAGAAACGAGTGCTCAGCACCGTAATGCTGACAATCAAACAATCCCGACTCTGCTGATTTCCATGGGCTCTGACACCTGTAAGCATCAGGAGCAGTCTGCCTTGTTGCTGACAATTTCGAGTCGGGCTGGCTATAGGCAGGTCCAACTAAGACCTGGACCATAGCCAGGTCCGACTGGCGAGAGCTCTCCCTGCTGCCGCTTTTATTTGCACTCCTGGGCTCTGATTGAACGAATGTCTGCATTCAAAATGAGCATGATGTAAGAACCAATAAGGGGAGTGATCTCAGTTCCACCAATGGTGGCAAACCCTGCTGTACTCTTGGAGATCTCCATCAGAGCTGCTGATTCATTCTTGTCTCCCTGGTGAATGTGAGCTGCAGCAGAAGCAGCGAAATCGAAAGTGAATGAGAGGAAAAAATGTAATTTACCCTGGGCTCTGCCTCCAATTATCAAAAGGAAAATATCAACCTCTGGACAGAATGCGGTGATCGTCTATCAGACGGCCTGGACTGTGAATGTGGCTGTGTATGTAACAGTCTCCGTTTCTGCCATGATCTGGCTTTTCTGTTTCTGGACTGAAAATTGCTGCCTGCAGCTAAGATTTTTTGATATTTCATATCAGATTCCCCAAATGAAACTCTTAAGTTCTTAAATTCCAGTTCCCCTCACATGTTTATACAGGTATACGTATATGTGATTATGTGCATGTGTGTTGAGTAACCTATATGAAAAGCTTTTAAATGGCAATGTTATTTTCCTGCTTTACTCTGGATATCCAAAATATGCTTAATGTATACAATAATGTCAAGATGCTTAAAAAATAATCTGAGGTATTAATTTTGGAGAAAAATATTAATAATACTTTTTATACTTTCTACATTTGCATGTTTGTTTGCATGATTTTATGTGCGGCTCCACACATGTCTGTATGCATTTGTCACTAATTTTAATTTCACAGACACAATTTATGCTCATAAAGTATTTTGTTCAGTGTAAGTATATGAATATTGTAATTTTGAACAAATTCACTAACTTACCTCCAATAGAATTCCTCTTCAAGCAGTGCTCAATCCTTAGTAGATATTTACTATCTTTTTTTGTGATATCTGTGTTCAGGTAAACTACCTGTATGTGAATGTATATACGGTCTATATAGTAGTACATTTGCAATCTCAGGACTATCATAGCTGAGAAGCATAATTCTAGCTTTCCAGCTTCATCAGCAGAATAAATATATAAGCAACTCTGCTAAAAATTTGATATTAGGAAACACTGACAGGATTATAGAAAGTTCTCTGTGTTTTATAATGACAGGATTATGCATGCAAAGTCAGATACTGAGAAGTCAACAGTACAAGTATGTTCAAGTATCTGGCACATACTAGTTGGATGCAAAGGTAAATCAGCAATGTCATAGTGGCACAGTGTTTATCACAAGTAGGGGACTTACCAGTCAAGGAATGCAAACTTGTCAGTAAAACTCAGAGTTATGACAATTACACCCTATATCTCTGTGCCTGGGTTTGACTGGTGATGCTTGTTTACCTGGTTTTTAATGTGTTAATTCTAATAGCAGGTGCCACGTTTTATTATTTATAAACTGGAAGGCTGGTGATATAGCCATCTAAAGGGAAGTGCAACACTAAACACCATGGTAAAGAAAACAAAGAGGGTATAACTCAGAGATGCCAAAGATGTTTTTTTTTTCTCTATCACCACGTTTTACAATGTTTCTGTCCCTTATTCTATCTTTTGCATTTCCAAATTTGTGTTACACAACTTTCAACTTTTTTAGCCTTCCCCCTAGATTAAAAGATTAATTTCATTTAAGGATATCTGCTGTATTTTGCAATTAACACAATATGGAATACTAGTAATCGTGCGAATTCTACAGACTACAAAATCTCTTCATACTGAAAAATTGTGATATTTTCTTATGTTTGGAAATAAGGTTCTTTTAGCTATTTCTTGCACCATTGATGTGTGAGAGACAGTCACCTCTGCTGTTAAAATACCTAATATAACCATTCACACGAATATTGCTGCTAAAATGTCAATACCACATCTAAGAGAACTACAAATTCAAATCTGAATACTTAATTAAATTTCCACTTTTATTATGTATTAGTGGATAGATTTCCAAAGTCAAGTCTGAAGTTTTCATTATATCTTACTTTCAAATGCAGACATATACTATTCACAAATAAAACAAATTTTGCCTAGTACATTGACTTAGCCTGTGACACATAGCTAGGGAGACTGTGGATCCAGAAGCAGAACTTTCATGTGCCAATTACCTGAAGTCATATCATTTCTAATATGTTATATACACATTATACTTGTACCCACAGAAAACATTTGGTCTAACTGTCTAAAATCTCAATACTAAAAATCTCTTTATACTCAAAACATTATGTTCACATTCTGTACTTGTTATGTATGTACAATTAAAAGTATGATGAAATTATTTCAAGAAAAAGTCGTATTTATTTGGACATGGTACAGGATACAAGACATTGAAAGAGAAAGCAGAAAAGGTGAGAATAAGTATAAATGAAGTACTCATATAGGAAATTTTCTACTATATAATATATGTGTATACAGGCTTATCTATAAACACATATGCATATATATAGCGGCAGTAGCTTGAAGCAGGATCCTACTTCTGGCACAAGTGAAAGTAACAGGTGCTCAGGCCTTGTAGTGCTGGGAATTAAACAATCTCTGACTTTGTTGATTTCCACAGGCTCTGACACCTGTATATAAAAGCAGTCTGCCTTGTTGCTGAAAATTTACAGTCAAGCTGATTATAGGCAGATCCAACTAAGACCTGGACTATAACCTGATTCGACTGGTAAGAACGTTCACTGCTGAGGCTTTTATATGCACTCCTGGGCTCTGTTTGAATGAACGTGTGCATTCAAATTGAGCATGCATTAAGAGCCATGAATGAAGGCAAATCCTGCTGTACTCTTGTAGATCTCCATTAGAGGTCCGGATCATTGTTGTCCCCCTGCAGGATGTGTGCTGCAGCCAAAGAGGGAAATCGAAGTGGAATGGAGGATAAAATTTAATTTGCATTGGACTCTGACTCCAATTATCAAAAGGAAATATCAATGTCTGTAATGCATAGTGTGATCCTCTAACCGGCTACCTGGACAGTGCAACATCTGTCTACCTGCAGTCTTTATTACTGCGGAGAGCTAGCTTTTTGTGACTCTGCCCAACAAAATGCTTCTGGGACTGATATTTTCTGATGCATCATATCAGATTCCCCAACTGCAATGATTAAATACTTAGAATCAAGTTGCTGGTACATGCTTATATATACATGTGTGTGTATGTGTGAATGTATGGATATGTGTTTTTGTGTGTGTGTTTTGTAGAGTGAATGAGAGCCTGATATGAAATGCTTATTAGAGGAAATGTTACTTTTAAGCCCTAATCTGAACATTACTAGTTTAGATACAGTATCAAACAGTCCCATGATGGTTAGGTAGTAACCTAAGACATTCATTTTAGAATGAAGAATCATAAAACTCCTTTATTCTCAACAACTGCACAATTTTTCATATGACTTCATGTGTGGTTACACAAATGTCTGTACGAATTTGGCATTAATTTTACTTTCACATTGACAATTCGTCCTCGCAATATATTCCATTAAGCATTCCTAGTGGAATCTTGAAATTATGAACAAATCAAATCTGAAAGGACAAGCCATAGCTAGAGAATCAGGATCATACTTCTGGCATACACGAAAGAAATGAGTACTCAGCACCGTAATGCTGACAGTCAAACAATCCCGACTCTGCTGATTTCCACGGGCTCTGACACCTGTAAGCATCAGGAGCAGTCTGCCTTGTCACTGACAATTTCGAGTCGGGCTGGCTATAGGCAGGTCCAACTAAGACCTGGACCATAGCCAGGTCCGACTGGCGAGAGCTCTCCCTGCTGCCGCTTTTATTTGCACTCCTGGGCTCTGATTGAACGAATGTCTGCATTCAAAATGAGCACGAATTAAGAACCAATAAGGGGAGTGATCTCAGTTCCACCAATGGAGACAAACCCTGCTGTACTCTTGGAGATCTTAGTCAGAGCTGCTGATTCATTGTTGTCTCCCCCATGAATGTGAGCTGCAGCGGAAGCAGCGAAATTGAAAGTGGATGAGAGGAAAACATGTAATTTACCCTGGGCTCTGCCTCCAATTATCAAAAGAAAAATATCAGCTTCTGGACAGAACCGGGTGATCGTCTATCAGACGGCCTGGACTGTGAATGTGGTTATGTATACAACAGTGTTCGTTTCCGCCATGATCTGGCTTTTTCTGATTCTGGGCTGAAAATTGCTGCCTGTGGCTGAGATTCTTTGATATTTCATATCAGATTCCCCAAATGAAATGCTTAAGTGCTTAAATTCCAGTTCCCCTCACATGTTTATACAGGTATACATATATGTGCATATGAGTGTGTGTGTGAGTAACTGATATGAAAATCTTTTTAGTGGAAATGTTATTTTCCTGCTTGCTTTGAATATCCTAAATATGCTTACTGTATACAGTAATGTCAAGATGCTTGAAAAATAATCTGAGGTATTAATTTTGGAAAACATTATTCATAATACTTTTTATGCTCTCAACATTTGCACATTTACTTGTATGATGTCATCTGTGGCCCAACACATGTCTTTGCGTATTTGTCATTAATTTTAATTTCACAGAGCCAATTCACGCTCATAAAATATTATGTTCAGCCTTCATATATGAATATTGTAATTTTGAACAAAGAAACATTACTTTCACTAGAATTCCTCTCCAAGCCGTACTCCATCCTTGGTATATATTTACTCCCTTTTTTGTTACATCTGTGTTCAGGTATCACCTGTGTGTGCATAGATATCAGGTCTCTATAGTAGCACATTTGCAAATCTCAGGGCTATCATTGCTGATCTGAGAAAATATGGCTTTCCATCTACAGAAGCAGAATAAATACATAAGCAACTCCGATAATAATTTGGTATAATGAGTCATTGACAGGATTATTAGAAACTTCCTTGCATTTTATAATGACAGAATTATGCATGCAAAATCATTTACTGGGAAGTCCAGAGTAGAGGTATGCTCAAGAATCTGGCACATACTAGTTGGATGCAAAGATTAATCAGCAATGTCATAGTGACACACTGTTTCTCACAGTTATGGAATTTACCTGCCAAGGAATTCAAGCTGGTCAGTAAAACTCAGAGTTCTTACTGTTACTTCTTATATCTCCCACCTGGCATTGACTGATGCTAGTTTTCCTGGTTTTGAATTTGTGTGAATTCTAATGGCAGGTGCCAGTGTTTCTTATTTCTACACTGGAAGGTTGGTGATATAGCCATCTAAAAGGCGGGGCAGACACTAAACACAATAGTAAAGAAAACGAGGAGAGCATATCTCAGAGACGCCACAGATGTTTTCTATATATTACTGCCTGTCTTACTATGCTTCTGTCTCTGATTCTATCTTTTACTATCCAAATTTCTGTTACACTCTTTTCAACTTTATTAGTCTGCCCCCTGCATTAAAAGATTAATTTCATTTAAGGATATCTACTGTATTTGTAATGCCCACAATATGGAATAACAGCAATGCTGCAAATTTACCATTGTGCAAATCTCTTCATCCTGAAAATGTGTTATCTTTTTCTTATGTTTGGAAATAAGGTCCCTTTAACTATTTCTTGCACTGTTTATGTCTGAGAGACTGTCCCATAAGCTCTTAAAATACCTAATGTAACCATTCTTACCAATGTTGCTGTTGAAATGTCAATACCACAGCTAAGAGAACTACAAAATCAAATCAGAACACTTGATTAAATTATCATCTTCTGCAAATGTTATAACTCATCAACAAGTAGCCCTTCATTCTGTATTAGTGGATAGATTCCCAAAGTGAAGTATTCATTATATCTTACTTGGTAAAGGCAGACATATACTATTCACAGGGAAACAAATTTTGCCTTATACATTAACCTAGTCTGTAACATATAGCTAGCAAGATTGTGGATCCAGAAGAGAACTTTCATTTGTAAATTACCTGAAGTCATATAATTTCTAATGTTTTTTTTTTGTGTGTGTGTGTGTCTGTCTGTGTCTGTCTGTGTGTGTGTGTGTGTGTGTGTGTGTACCCACAGAATAAATTAGGTCTAACTGTCTAAAATATCAATGCTTATATTGTCTATATACTCAAAACATTATGTTCACATTCAGCATTTTTTATGTATGTACTTTTAAATGTACGATGAAATTATGTAAAGAGAAAATTGAATTTATTTGGACGTAGTAGCATACAAGGTTTTGCAAGAGAAAGCAGAAAAAAGTGTGAACAAGTATAAATAGAGTACTCATATATGGAATTAACTACTATACAGTATATGTGTATACAGACTTATCTATGAACACATATGCATATGCATAGCAGCAGTAGCTTGAAGCAGGATCCTACTTATGGCACTTATGGCATAAGTGAATTTAACAGGTGCTCAGACCTCGGAGTGCAGGGAATTAAACAATCTCTGACTTTGTTGATTTCCACAGGCTCTGGCACCTGTATATAAAAGCTGTCTGCCTTGTTACTGAAAATTTACAGTCAACCTGGTTATAGGCAGATCCAACTAAGACCTGGACTATAGCCAGATTTGTCTGGTAAGAACTTTCACTGCTGAGGTTTTTATATGCACTCCTGGGCTCTGTTTGAATGAGTGTGTGCATTCAAATTGAGCATGCATTAAGAGCCATGAATGAAGGCAAATCCTGCTGTACTCTTGCAGATCTCCATTAGAGGTCCGGATTCATTGCTGTCTCCCATGCAGGATGTGTGCTGCAGCCGAAGCAGGGAAATCGAAGCAGAATGGTGGAAAAAATTTAGTTTGCATTGGGCTCTGACTCCAATTATCAAAAGGAAAATATCAATGTCTGTAATGCATAGTGTGATCCTCTATCCGGCTACCTGGACAGTGCATCTGTCTAGCTGCAGTCTTTATTACTGCCGAGAGCTAGCTTTTTGTGACTCTGCCCTACAAAATGCTTCTGGGGCTGATATTTTCTGATACATCACATCAGATTCCACAACTGCAATGATTACATACTTAGAATCCAGTTGTTCTTACATGCTTATATAAACATGTGCGTGTATGTGTGAGTGTATGTGTGTGTGTATGGGTGTGTGTTTGTATGTGTATGCTTTGTAGAGTGAATGAGAGCCTGATATGAAATGCTTGTTAGAGGAAATGTTGCTACATCCACGGCTGTCTCGCCAGTGTAGCAGAAATGCTGACTGGATGGGCAAATATTGCCGGCAGGATTGGGATTTGTGCTTCAAGGAGCTGTGTGTTCCAGGTGGTCCCTTGGCAACCAGTTGTGGTGTAATGCTACCTGAGTCGCCATTAGTATTGACTCGACCTGGCTGTCCTTGGAGCCATATGTGTGTCTTTTCCCTTGTCTGTGTGTTCTTTGTGATCCTTACATATTGCTAACAGATCAGACTATTCCAGACAGTTGTGGATATAAACAAGACTGCTGAGGACATTTTTGAATTCTGCTCCACTATTAATTAAAGCCTTAAAAAAGTAGCCAGTTCTGGGAATTGCCAAAATCATCATTAAGACAATTCCTTGATGATGTGGAATAAAAGGAGTTAATCTTAGCAGAAAAAACCTTAGAAGCCTTCTACAGAAAAACAGCATTAGGCATTTATGTGCAACTTAACAGGAGGCCTATGCAACCTTCCTTATGGCCAGAAAACCTAGGCTAATTACAACATCTGACCCTGAGAGTCGGGAAGGGAAAGGAGTTGAGATTAATGGTACAAAATGAGTCTCAAAAAGTTTTTCCAAAAAGATAGTAGCCTTCTTCTTTCTCACCCAGACACACAAGGTCACTTAGCTGAGCCCAGCCAGCCACCTGGTACAAGCTGATAAAGATGGGCTAACTCAAGAACAATGGTCTCTCTAATAACAAGAAAAAAAAGGGGTAACTTTAAAAATGTAAGGAAGCAAAAGTCCTTGTACTCATGCCAAAGCATCTTTAAAGATTCTCTTTGTAAAACTGTTTTATGCCATTCTTTTCTATTTTATGATCTGATGATGTATGCCTTTGCCAAGTCCTTTGTTTTGTAATAATATATAATCCTACACTGAAGTAAGTAAATCGCAACAGCATGTCTCAAAAACATTGAGAGTGTCTGTGTGTCACTTTTCCTCGTCGTATCCTGATTTCTCCTGTGCCTTCCCCCTGATTCCCTTAAGGTCTGAGTGGCTCTCCTGAGCCAGTCCGTAGCAGGTGGCGCCCGAACAGGGACTTGAAGGACAGGTAATCTTTCTCTTTTCTCTCTTTTCCTTTTATTAGTTTTCAGGAATGGCTCTTACCAGGGAGCTGCAGTCCCGCCGGAAGATTTGCTGGTCACAGTGCAAGTAATCTGAGGAACCATGGGGCAATCTATGAGAGATGCCTTTTCAGCATTAGTCCAAGGAATGGCTTATGCTGCAGCAATGAAGGGTTGGAAATTCAGCGCCAATATTGAAAAGACATATGGAGGAGGTGTAAGAGACTCCTCATCTCTCACTTGTTATAATTGTGGGAAACCTGGGCACATGCAGAAAGACTGCAAGAGGTCCAGGGGAACAGGGCAAAAAGGAGCAGGGCAAAGGGGAACTCCCGGACTTTGTCTCCGGAGCAAAAAGGGAAGGCACTGGAAGAATGAATGTAAATCTAAGTTCCATAAGGATGGAACGCTCTTAGATAAGAATAAAAAATAAACATAAAAATAGAAATAAAAACCAGACAAATATAAAACAAAAGGTCTGAAATTATGATCAGAGAAAAGTTAACAAAAAATTTGAAAAGGCATTAGCAGCTAAGGACACTTTCTGTGCCTCTTTTCTGAGCTAAGTTTTTCACTGTGATAACACTCAAGGTTTCTTCTGCTGGCCAGCTGTTTCTTCTCTTAACTCTTTCCTGTCCTAATAGTGCTTATAAAAAGTTTTAAATTATACCAACCTGTAACTTTAAAAAGCATTAACTTTAAAACAAATGTTAAAGATGCATTAGGCTTCCATATTATCTAAAAACTAAAAAGGGCAAAAAGACTAAAATAATAACAATAATAAATAAAAATAATAAAAGGGGTTTGTCTAAAAATATCTGGCTTAATCAATGAGAAAGGAGTCAAACCTAAAATTCCAAAAGGTATATAAAACGTCATAAAAGGTAATAAGAGGCCAAAAGAAGTTTGCTGTAATTTCTTATATCTGAATGTTTAATGACCAATTCTGGTTTTAAAAGGATTTATCTTGTGAAAGGGTCATGGTTATTTCTTTTATGCATGCTTGTGTAGCTTTGTGATATTAAATAATATGAGGTGAGTATACTCAACAGAGTAAGGGTCTCAAAAACTCTGTCCTATAAACATCATGTGATTTTTCCATATTTTGCCAAAAACTTTCTGAGCAAATATTGATTGTGGTATATATATTTTTCTTTAATAATATGGTCACTGATTAATTGTTTATGCTAAAACAAATAATGCTTTCTCCACATCTAACAAAGAAATTATATTTAAGATTCACACTAACAAAAATATGGTATATATTTTTGGTTTGTTAAAAATATAAGTTAATAAAAATAATAAAGTTTGCCTAATCAGAGATACCTATCCAGGTATCTCTAAATACTATCCCTAAATACTTTAAAAATCTGTACAAAATGACATTTAAAATAAAGTTTAAAAGGCTTATATTAGACGGAGACTCTGAGATCCTAACAGTGACCCAAGGTCTCCAAAGAAGATTATGGGACACCACGATGTCTCCACCTGGATAACAACGATGCTGACCACTGGGTAAGATGACCCCCAGTGCAACACCTGCTGTCAGGACCTGGTCCAGACCATGAACAAACAGCAGGGGAAATAGTCCTCAGGTAAGCTGGGGATCCTGTGACCAAAGCAGGGGAAAATAGTTCTCAGGTAAATGGGAATCCTACGACTAAAGTAGGAATGATTAATTGCTTTTCCTATAAATAAAAGAAAAGTGTCTGCTGTTAAAGCAGGATTCATTAATAGCTCTCTTTGTAAATAGAGAGAAGGCAACCTCGGTAAAGCGGGAGTTAATTACTTTTCCCTGGAAATGAAGGTGGAGCAGCCGCTATCAAAACGGGAGATTTATTGCTCATTCCGTAAATAATTTCGCAAGTCGACGAAACCAAAGTAAAAGAAATATAAATTAAATATGGGTGCTAATCAATTGCACTCAATTTTTAGGCTCTTAATGAGCTGCTATGTTTAAAGAATCTAAAGATAAGACAAAAAACTTAAACTTTTAAATAAATGCGATGCCATTGCACCCTGGCTCGCTGTTTCAGGGAATCTCTCGATGTCATTATGGGAGAAAAAAGGAAAAACCAGCCAAGAAATCAGAGCCAGGAATTTTAAATCCTGAGGTTCCAGAGTTTACCATACATGAGTTGCCTAGAGCAACACCAGGTATTGCTGGCCTTGATTTGGCTAGTTCAAAGGATATGATTCCTTCTAAATAGGATGGCATTGCCTTAATACCCACATCAGTAAAAGTAACATTGTTGCCACAAACTGTGGGACTTATTATAGGAAGAAGTTCCAACTATCAAAAGAATTTTAAGGTTGTGTCAGGTGTCATAGATGCAGACATAAAAAATGACATTAAGGTCATGGTAAAAACCATTATCTAAAACTATTTAGATCCACAAGGGACAAAGAATTGCTCAACTATTACTGCTGTCTTATGTTAATTTACCTAATAAAGTTTTTAAAAAAATATAAATGAGGACAAGGACAGTTTGGATCCTTAAGGGAGAGGTCAAGCCAATTTGAAAGTTAATTAAAAGCTGTCTGGAGGATCTGCATTACAGTAAAGCGGTAAAAAAATGGACAGGCAGTGTTAAAAATGTTGCAAAAAAAAAGATCAAAAAAGTCAGTAAAGACAAGCAGTAAATGAAATCGTCAGGAATGGGGAGAGTTATACTCAGACCTCTCTGAGTTAAAAAAGTCAGATAAGCAACTACAAGCAATTGTAAGCAAATTTAAAAAGGCAAGACTGAAAAAATAGGTACAAAAATCACAAATTATCTAGGAGCATGAATTTGTAAAAAGCAAATTATTCTACAAAAGGTAAAATTGAAAAAAAAATAATTTAAAGATCTTAAATGATTTTCAAAAGTTGTTAGGTGATATAAATTGGCTTAGATGTTAATTAAAGCTGCCAAATTATGAATTAAAGCCCTTATATAATATTTTAAATTGAGATTCTGCTTTGAATTCTCCAAGGCAACTGACTAATGAAGCACGAGAGGCATTAAAAAAGATGGATAACAAAATACAAGATGCCTTTCTACAGAGGATTCAAGAGGGGCAAGACATTGTTTTATGCGTTCTGCCTTCATATCACCAGCCTACAAAATTGTTATGGAAAACGGGCCATTGCTTTGAATTTATCTCAAAATATCTCCAGCCAAAGCTCTTGAGCATTATCCTACTGCTATGGCAACTTTAGCCCTGAAAGGGATTCAGCAGTGTTTACGATATTTTGGAACTGCCCCCACCTCCATTATAGTGCCTTATTCCAGCCATCAAGTTAAGATCTTTTGTGCTACAATAAATGATTGGGCTATTTTGCAATATGGTCTTGATGGCAACATAGACAATCATTATCCCAGACATCCACTGTTAGGATTTTTTAAGGAGCATCCTGTAATATCTCCTAAAATAACATTATCACAGCCTATTTCCATGGCCCCAAATGTATTTACAGACAGATCTAAGACAGACTATAAAATGTAAAATTTGCCCTTTTACATCAGATTCTGCATTAGTTGTTAATACCCTCAGATTTTTTAAAAGTAGCTGGACCTATTAAAAGTTCCAGCCCAATGTGCCTTTTATTTCAGCAATTGCAACATTTAATTTGACAGAGAAAAGATTGTTTTTACGATTAACATATGAGAGCTCATACAGCTCTGCCAGGACCTGAATGAAGAAAATGATATAGTTGATCAATGGACTAAAATGAAATATATATATTCATAAGTTCTACCTTGGAGAAGGCGAGAGCTTTTCATAAACTTTTCATGTCAATGCTAAAGCACTATAACAAATATTTCATCTCTCTCGAGCAGATTGCTCGACAGGTAATCTTACTCATCAACATCCACCCAGCACTGGAATAAATATGGGGTCTACTCCCTCTAAAAATCTGACAAATGGATGTAACACATGTACTCTCCTTTGGAAGGTTGTGCTATATGCATATGACTGTTGATACTTTTCCATAGTTGCCTCAGCACACACAGGAGAAACTATTAAGGATGTTATTCAATATCTCACTTTATGTTTTCATACCATGGGAATGCTTTTACAGATAAAGACAAATAATGGGCCTAAAAGTTTTAAATGTATTAACTTCTGTTCCTAGTATAAATTTGTCTCTACAGGTTTCTCCTTGGTTGGCAGACACAAACAAGCATTAATTGCTGCCTACAACCTGCTCTAAATGATTGTGGACCATGGACTTGCTAAAAACTGATGTGGACCAGTCTAGCCAATGTGAATGCCCCCTGGCTCTTCAACAAAGTCCACAAACCAAATGTTTCTAAAATTTTCTCTCTTTGACTAGCATTTCACCTTTGTTAACCCTCAACAACGTCGCCCCAAAGTCAGCTGGAAGCAGTTAAAAGAATATATCGCCCAGTTATCCCTGGTTAAAATGCTAAGTCAAAAGAGCTATATTAAAAATCTGTAATTATAAAAAACAATTTGCCCAAAGTTAACAAAGCTAGCTTATGATTGAGCTGACCCTTAGTACCAGGAGGATTGGGAAAATATAGGACCCTCACCCCTTATTCTCAAAGGGACAGAAGAAATTTCTTAACAGGATGTTTTCCATAATAATGTTAACAATTATTAACTAATTATAATAATAACTTCTTTATAGCCACCTTTACAGATAATAGTCCTATTTATGTTTCTAAAGCTTTTGAGACTTTTTGTGCACAATGACACATTGTACATACTACAGACATCCCATATAGCCCTCAGGGCCAGGTAATTATTAAAAGAGCACATCAAACATTAAAATTACAGACTAAAAACTTTCAGAGAGCACATGAATATTTTGCTCCTCATCATTTATTATCACATACCTTATTTGTATTAAATCATTTAAATACTAATGATAAAGGATTGACACCTACAATGGTGCATTGGACCTGTGAGTTTAACTCTGTCCTGCCAAAAGTTCTACAAAAAGATCTGCTGTCTGGTCAATGGAAGGGACCAGACGTTCTAATAACATCGGGGCGAGGGTATGCTTATGTATTTCCACAGGATGCCGACTCCCCCACCTGGATACCAGACAGGCTCGTCCAGCCAAAGCAAGGAGAGGCAGCAAAAAAAGAGAAAGCTACAGAGACAGACGAGATACCTGACAAAAATGAGAGCAACTCCGTCACAGGCTCCGGAAATCACCTGGACAAAAATCAAACGCCTTGTCAAGAAAGCTAAAAGTCTGCTTATTCAGCAGGGATAACCCCTAAAACCCAGCCTGTACTTTCTTGCCTTTTTAGCTTTGATATCTGCTCCCCCTACAGTACAGGAAATGGCTTATTGGGCCTATGTTCCTAATCCCCCGGTTTTACAACCTGTTGGTTGGCTAGATCAAGAGCCCATCAGGATTTTAACCAATGATACTCAGAGACTGGGAGGTGCTCAGGACTCTGACACAAGAATTAGTTCATCCTCGTTAATAACCTTTGAAGGACGTTCTGATTCCTTACCTATTTGCATTACACTCTCTGAAAAGGTACCAAAAATTTGCTTGAGTTCAGGCTATGGAACTTTTCTTACTGACAGCCCAGATAAGGAAAATGTTGGTAAGAGATGGATTTGAAAAATTCAGATACAGACCTTAAAAAAATCCAATTATGAAAAAAGGTTTGAGCAGGTCTCATCTATGCCTATTAAACCATATATTCAAAAATATCAAAAAAAGGATCGATTTTGGGATTCAGTTATTAATAAGTTCCCTACATGGCTAACTTGTGGCTTTCCAAATGCAGCCACTAAATATCAGCCTAAAGATTCCTCTTACAAAATTTGGGATTATTCTATATCTTCAAGTCAACAGTATTTTTATAAAAATCATATAAACACTCATCAGGAGAAATTTCATCACTATAAATATGTAAGAGTAGGAGAGCCCTTACCAAGATGGTTTTCTCCAGGCTTTGTGGAGCCTACATGGTTTGCTAAAGAAGAAAATGTTACTAAAAAACATTCTGACCTATATATGTGTTTCTGGACAAAAGACCTAATCATATTAAGTCTGAGCCCATAGGACTCAGGACATGTGTTTCTTATCCTAATACATTGTTATTAGCTCAGCCTGTTTTTGTTAATATTACCAAAGTAAGTCCTATCAAGTTGTTTGTCATTCCTGTAAACTTACTAATTACATTACTTCAGCTGAACCAAAAGATTTAAATGTTTTGCTTGTTGTTAGATGCCCACCTTTTGTTATCTGGTACAACCTAGGAGGTTTGTGGCTACACTTATTTTAGGCATAACTTTTGCTGTAGCTACAACAGCTTTAATTCAAGAAATTCATATTGCTCGTTATGTAAATACATTAAATAAGAACATTACATCTGCATTACTGAGACAGGCAACAATTGACAATAAATTAAAAACAAAAATTAATGTATCAAAAGAAGTGGTCCTTGTTCTTAGACAGGACATTGCTAATTTAAAAACTACTCTATCCACACGTTGTCATAAAAGCTTTAAAACAATCTATGTCACACCACTAAATTATAATTATTCAGAGCCATGGGACAAGTTAAAAACACATTTACAAGGTATCTAGCAAAATAATAATATTTAACTACATTACAAAAAGATATTTCTGCTATTAGCCAAGCTCGTTTACAAATAAAAAGTTTACAAGATTTGGTTAATAAAATTAAGTCAAAAATTAAGGCTTTTTTTCAAATGTCATTTTATTTTTATTTTTTTTAAAGTTTATTAAATTATGAAAGTTTTCATTTCCGCCCCTCCTCCCAACACCCTCCCACTCCCCCCTCCCCCTCCTCCTCCCTCTTCATCCCTAAGAGCAGTCAGGGCTTCTAGCTCTGTGGGAAGTTCAAGTTCCTCCCCACTCCTTCCAGGTCCCTGAAGGTGAGTATCCGAACAGACTGGATCCCAAAAATCCAGCATATGCAGAGGAAACAAGTCCCAGTGTCAATGTCAGTGGCTTTTCAGAAAGGCTCCGGACCAGCCACATTCAGAGATCTGGCCACATTCAGAAAATCTGGTTGGATCACATGCTCTTTCAGTCCCAGTCCAGCTGGCCTTGATGAACTCTCATTAGATCAGTCCCCTTGTATCAGTGGGTGATCACACCCCTCGCGGTCCTGAGTTTTTTTCATGTTCTTCCTTTTTCTGCCCCTCATTTGGACCATGGGCAACTAAGGGAGTCATTTTAGGGTTTACAGGAGACTTGATTATAAATGGGATCCCAGGTCCAAGGAGAGATCCCCAGACTGTTCTCTAGACAGAAGAGGAGGTGCCTGAACCGGCCTTGGCCTATAACCACACTGATGAAGATTTTGCTTATCACCATAGATCCTTCTTCTGACAATGGATGGCGATACGGATGGAGACCCACATTGAAAAATTAAGGCTTTAAATCCATTAAATTGGATGCAGTATTTTGTCCTCACTGAAATAATGATTTTATTAATACTGTTGCTGGTTTTCCTGTTTCCCTGTCTCCTTAAATGTCTTTTCAATTCAGTGGCCCAAGTGAAACAGGATGTGTTCGAGTTGCATTTTAAAAATAAAAAACGGGGACCTGCTACATCCACGGCTGTCTCGCCACTGTAGCAGAAATGCTGACTGGATGGGCAAATATTGCCAGCAGGACTGGGATTTGTGCTTCAAGGAGCTGTGTGTTCCAGGTGGTCCCTTGGCAACCAGTTGTGGTGTAATGCTACCTGAGTCGCCATTAGTACTGACTCGACCTGGCTGTCCTTGGAGCCATATGTGTGTCTTTTCCCTTGTCTGTGTGTTCTTTGTGATCCTTACATATTGCTAACAGATCAGACTATTCCAGACAGTTGTGGATATAAACAAGACTGCTAAGGACATTTTTAAATTCTACTCCACTATTAATTAAAGCCTTAAAAAAGTAGCCAGTTCTGGGAATTGCCAAAATCATCATTAGGACAATTCCTTGATGGTGTAAAATAAAAGGAGTTAATCTTAGCAAAAAAAAAAAACCCTTAAAAGCCTTCTACAAAAAAACAACATTAGACATTTATGTACAACTTAACAGGAGGCCTATACAACCTTCCTTATGGCCAAAAAACCTAGGCTAATTACAACATCTGACCCTGAGAGTTGGGAAGGGAAAGGAGTTGAGATTAATGGTACAAAATGAGTCTCAAAAAGTTTTTCCAAAAAGATAGTAGCCTTCTTCTTTCTCACCCAGACACACAAGGTCACTTAGCTGAGCCCAGCCAGCCACCTGGTACAAGCTGATAAAGATGGGCTAACTCAAGAACAATGGTCTCTCTAATAACAAAAAAAAGGGGGGTAACTTTACAAATGTAAGGAAGCAAAAGTCCTTGTACTCATGCAAAAACATCTTTAAAGATTCTCTTTGTAAAACTGTTTTATGCCATTCTTTTCTATTTTATGATCTGATGATGTATGCCTTTGCCAAGTCCTTTGTTTTGTAATAATATATAATCCTACACTGAAGTAAGTAAATCGCAACAGCATGTCTCAAAAACATTGAGAGTATCTGTGTGTCACTCTTCCTCGTCGTATCCTGATTTCTCCTGTGCCTTCCCCCTGATTCCCTTAAGGTCTGAGTGACTCTCCTGAGCCTGTCCATAGCAAAATGTTACTTTTAAGCCCTAATCTGAACATTACCAGTTTAGATACTGTATCAAACAGTCCCATAATGGTTAAGTAGTAATCTAAGGCATTCATTTTAGAATGAAAGCTTCATAAAACTCATTACTCTCAACAACTGCACAATTTTTCATATGACTTCGTGTGAAGTTACACAAATGTCTGTACGAATTTGGCATTAATTTTACTTTCACATTGACAATTCATGCTCGTAAAATATTCCATTAAGTATTCCTTGTGGTATATTGAAATTAGGAACAAATCAAGTCTGAAAAGATAAGCAGTAGCTACAGATCAGGATCATACTTCTGGCATACACGAAGGAAACGAGTGCTCAGCACCATAATGCTGACAGTCAAACAATCCCAACTCTCCTGATTCCCACAGGCTCTGACACCTGTATGCATCAGGAGCAGTCTGCCTTGTTGCTGACAATTTCGAGTCGGGCTGGCTATAGGCAGGTCCAACTAAGACCTGGACCATAGCCAGGTCCGACTGGCGAGAGCTCTCCCTGCTGCCGCTTTTATTTGCACTCCTGGGCTCTGATTGAACGAATGTCTGCATTCAAAATGAGCATGATGTAAGAACCAATAAGGGGAGTGATCTCAGTTCCACCAATGGTGGCAAACCCTGCTGTACTCTTGGAGTTCTTCATCAGAGCTGCTGATTCATTGTCGTCACCCCCATGAATGTGAGATGCAGCGGAAGCAGCGAAATTGAAAGTGGATGAGAGGAAAAAATGTAATTTACCCTGGGCTCTGCCTCCAATTATCAAAAGAAAAATATCAGCTTCTGGACAGAACGGTGTGATCGTCTATCAGACGGCCTGGACTGTGAATGCTGTTATGTATACAACAGTGTTCGTTTCCGCCATGATCTGGCTTTTTCTGATTCTGGGCTGAAAATTGCTGCCTGTGGCTGAGATTCTTTGATATTTCATATCAGATTCCCAAAATGAAATGCTTAAGTGCTTAAATTCCAGTTCCCCTCACATGTTTATAGAGGTAAATATATATGCATATGTGTGTGTGTGTATGTGTGTGTTTTTATGACTAACTGATATGAAAATCTTTTAAGTGGAAATGTTATTTTCCTGCTGGCTCTCAACATCCTAAATATGCTTACTGTATACAATAATGTCAAGATGCTTGAAAAATCATCTGAGGTATTAATTTTGGAGAACATTATACATGATTCATTTTATACTCTCAACATTTGCACATTTACTTGTATGATGTCATCTGTTTGCCCAACACATGTCTGTGCGCATTTGTCATTATTTTTAATTTCACAGAGCCAATTCACGCTCAGAAAATATTCTGTTCAGCCTTCATATATGAATATTGTAATTTTGAACAAAGAAACATTACTTTCACTAGAATTCCTCTCCAAGCCGTACTCCATCCTTGGTACATATTTACTCCCTTTTTTGTTACATCTGTGTTCAGGTATCACCTGTGTGTGCATAGATATCGGGTCTCTATAGTAGCACATTTGCAAATCTCAGGGCTATCATTGCTGATCTGAGAAAATATGGCTTTCCATCTACAGCAGCAGAATAAATACATAAGCAACTCCGATAATAATTTGGTATAATGAGTCATTGACAGGATTATTAGAAACTTCCTTGCGTTTTATAATGACAGAATTATGCATGCAAAATCATGTACTGGGAAGTCCAGAGTAGAGGTATGCTCAAGAATCTGGCACATACTAGTTGGATGCAATCCAGAGTAGAGGTATGCTCAAGAATCTGGCACATACTAGTTGGAAGCAAAGATTAATCACCAATGTCATAGTGACACACTGTTTCTCACAGTTATGGAATTTACCTGCCAAGGAATTCAAGCTGGTCAGTAAAACTCAGAGTTCTTACTGTTACTTCTTATATCTCCCCACCTGGCATTGACTGGTGATGCTAGTTTTCCTGGTCTTGAATTTGTGTGAATTCTAATGGCAGGTGCCAGTGTTTCTTGTTTCTACACTGGAAGGTTGGTGATATAGCCATCTAAAAGGCAGGGCAGACACTAAACACAATAGTAAAGAAAACAAGGAGAGCATATCTCAGAGACGCCACAGATGTTTTCTATATATTACTACCTGTCTTACTATGCTTCTGTCTCTGATTCTATCTTTTACTATCCAAATTTCTGTTACACTCTTTTCAACTTTATTAGTCTGCCCCCTGCATTAAAAGATTAATTTCATTTAAGGATATCTGCTGTATTTTGTAATGCCCACAATATGAAATAACAGCAATGCTGCAAATTTACCATTATACAAATCTCTTCATCCTGAAAATGTGTTATCTTTTTCTTATGTTTGGAAATAAGGTCCCTTTAACTATTTCTTGCACTGTTTATGTCTGAGAGACTGTACCTAAGCTATTAAAATACCTAATGTAACCATTCATGCCAATGTTGCTGTTGAAATGTTAGTACTACAGCTAAGAGAACTACAAAATCAAATCAGAACACTTGATTAAATTATCATCTTCTGCAAATGTTATAACTCATCAACAAGTAGCCCTTCATTCTGTATTAGTGGATAGATTCCCAAAGTGAAGTATTCATTATATCTTACTTGGTAAAGGCAGACATATACTATTCACAGGGAAACAAATTTTGCCTTATACATTAACCTAGCCTGTAGCATATAGCTAGGGAAATTGTGGATCCAGAAGAGAACTTTCATCTATAAATTATCTGAAGTCGCATCATTTCTAAAGTGTTATGTGTGTTTGTGTGTGTGTGTCTACAAACAGAAAACATTAGGTCTAACTGTCTAAAATGTCAATGCTAAAAATTTCAATATACTCAAAACATTATGTTCACGTTCTGCATTTGTTATGTATGTACTTTTAAATGTATGATAAAATTATGTAAAGAGAAAATTGGATTTATTTGGACATCTAAGCATACAAGGTTTTGCAAGAGAAAGCAGAAAAAAAGTGTGAACAAGTTTAAATACAGTACTCATATATGGAATTATCTACTATACAGTATATGTGTATACAAGCTTATCTATGAACACACATGCATATGCATAGCAGCAGTAGCTTGACACGGGATCCTACTTCTGGTACAAGTGAAAGAAACGAGTGCTCAGCACCATAATGCTGACAGTCAAACAATCCCGACTCTGCTGATTTCCACGGGCTCTGACACCTTTAAGCATCAGGAGCAGTCTGCCTTGTCGCTGACAATTTCGAGTCGGGCTGGCTATAGGCAGGTCCAACTAAGACCTGGACCATAGCCAGGTCCGACTGGCGAGAGCTCTCCCTGCTGCCGCTTTTATTTGCACTCCTGGGCTCTGATTGAACGAATGTCTGCATTCAAAATGAGCATGATGTAAGAACCAATAAGGGGAGTGATCTCAGTTCCACCAATGGAGGCAAACCCTGCTGTACTCTTGGAGATCTCCGTCAGAGCTGCTGATTCATTCTTGTCTCCCCTGTGGATGTGAGCTGCAGCAGAAGCAGCGAAATCGAAAGTGGAAGAGAGGAAACAACATAATTTACCCTGGGCTCTGAATCCAATTATTGAAAGGAAACTATCAACCTCTGTAAAGTATGGGGTGATCCTCTTTCAAGATAACTGGACAGTGCATCTGGTTATTTACATGACAGTCTTCATATCTGCCTGGAGGTTTTTTTTTGTTTTTTTTTTTTTTTTTTGATTCTGGACTGCCTATTGCTGATTGATGCTGAGATTTTCTAATATGTCATATCAGATTCCCCAACTACAATGATTTAGTTCTTAAATTTCAGTTGTCCTCACGTGTTTATACACACATTTGTGTGTTCATGTATTTATAAGTTCCTGATATGTAATGATTGTAAGGGGAAACGGTATTTTCAGGCTCGTCTCTGAACGTCCCAAATATACATACTGTTTCCAATAATGTCAAAATGCTTAAAAAATTATCTGAGACATGAATCTTACATAGCATTTTCTTAATGCATATATACTCTCAAAATTTACATTTTCAGTATGAATATATGAGTAGCTCAACACATGCCTGTATGCATTTGAAATCAATTTTGGTTTTACAGAGCCAATTCTGGCTCATAAAATATTCTGATCCTCATTAATATGTGAATACTGAGATTTTGAATGAAATCACAACATTCCCTTCACTAGAATTCCTCTCCAATCAGGACTCCATAGTTATTACATATTTAATTTCTTTATTGTGAGATATACGTTAATGTAAACCACAAGTTTGTGCATGAAAATAGAGCATATATACTAGCACATTGCAGCCTTTTAGGGTTATCATACCTGAGCTGAGGAAATCTGGATTTCCCATTTTGTAAGCCACTCTGATAATGTTTATAAGATTCTTCCACAGGATTATTGGAATATTCCATGTGGTTTTTACTGACAGAAACATGCATGCAAACTCAGATACTGGGAATTCAAGAATACAAGTCTGCTCAAGGATCTTACATACTAGCTGCATGCAGAGGTATATTAACAATGTCATATTGATTATCTGTGGGTCTCTGCTTTAGCTTAGTTTAAAAAGAGGGCAATAAAAGTTTCACCTCATTACTTATTTTAAAAATTACTCTATATCTGGACACATAAATCCCACAACAGTGTCCAGTTCAATAAATTTTATCTTTTGTTAGCTTTACTTATTATTGAACAAAATTAATAGGTAGGATTCTGTCAGAAATTCAATACAGCCCATATTACAAGTTTGATGGTCTTCATTTTCCATCTATTATTTCAGAAATTTTTGAGCAGAAAAAAAACAATATATTTTTATTTTTTATGTAAATCCTGCTTTGTAGAACTTTTCTGCTTTGAAACAATATGTTTTTAATGAATGAAGTTGTTTTCTTTATTATTGAAGTGTTTCTTAATTTCCCTATATATATTGTTCTCTGGAGCTCTGCAAGTGTCCTAAATTACTTTAAAATACTATTTTGGCATTGTTTCTGTAGTACAACTTTATAGAATGCTCTAGAATATACATTTCCTTATTAAACTATAAGATGATTGCAAGGTTAAAGTACATAGAATTTCTTTTGATACCTTAATATTTTTCCTGGTGCCTGAAATTGTCAATTGATTTTTTCCCCATGTGAGTTTCATAGTTTGTGATAATAAATTGCCTCATGGGACATCCAAAAAATAAAAAACAATGTCACAATGACACGGTGTTTTTCACAGGTATAGAATTTACCAGTCAAGGAATGCAAGCTGGCCAGTAAATCTCAGAGTTATTACTGTTACTCCCTATGTCTCTATGCATGGAATTGACTGATGATGCTTGATTTCTTTGTTTTGAACATATGAATTCTAATAACATGTGCCAGTGTTTCTGATTTCAAAATCGGAAGATTGCTGATATAGCTATCTAAGAGGCTGTGTAGACAATAACCAAAGGAGAAAGATAACAATGGAAGCATTACTCAGAGACCCCACCAATGTTACTTGTACATTACCACCTATTTTACTATGTTTCTGCATCCCCAAATTTGCATTGCACAAATTTCGACTTCTATTTTAAGCCACATTGATTCAAAACTTAATTTCAATTAGGTATATCTGATGTACATTTGCAATCCCCACAACTATGGAATAAGAATAATGCTGTGAATTTTCCTGCACATACAATCTCTTCATCCTGAAAAACTATGTTTTTTTCTCTTATTTTTGAAAATAAGGTCCTTTTACATATTTCTTGCACTAGCAGTGTCTGAGAGACTGTCCCCTAAGCCATTAATAGACCTACATTTCCATTTATACTAAAACTGCTGTTATAATGTCAAGACTGCAGTTCACAGAACTACGAAACAATCTGTCAACTTGACTAAATTACCATCTTCTCCAAATGTTATAACATGCCATGTTTAGCACTTCATAGTGTATCAGTGGCTCACTTCCCAAGGGATGTCTAAAAATTTTATTCTATGTTTTTTGACTAGGAAAGACATATATCATTCCCAGAAAAAAAATTGTGTAAAAAATTGTGTGCAATACAGTAATATAGTCTAACACACATGGCTAGGGAGATTGTGGACTCAGAAGCAGAACTTTCTCCTGTAACTTCCCTGAAGTGATATCATCTTTAATTGTGTTATAAATATAAAACATACAACATTAGGGCTAACTGTTAGAACAAAAGCATCATATACACAATTATAATATGGCTAAAATGACTAAAAACTTACAATGTTGCATCCAACAACACCTAATCTATACAGAATTTCCATTATTCCTTGATCCAGAAATCATTGCAAGCAATAGGCAGACACCATTTCTGTTTCTAAAAAAATGGATGCCTACTGTGACCAAAATGTCTTGGAAGAAAAATAGGGAACTTAAAAACAGAGAATTTTGAAAATTTCTGTTCCAAAAACAAAACACAAACATAAACATATGAAACAAAAGAAAGCTTTAGCACAATACCACCATGAACTGCCTTGACAACACAAAAAGAAAACTCTCAATGCCTCACACTTAACAGAAAACATACAGACAAACTATTGGTGCTATGATTAAAACACCTATTTCTGTTGTACAATCATATGGACTTTCCATTTCAAATGTCAATGCTAAAAATTATTACTCATAATCACCAATAATGTACTCAGAGGTGCATAGGGAGGTAAGCATTTGAATATGTAGGATAAAATGATTTTAATAAGAAGCGGTACTTTTACTGACGTTTAGTAGAACAGATATGGTACTGGAACAAGAAGCAGAGAGAAGTGTGAAAAAACATAAATACAGTGTTCAATATGAAATTCTTACCTAGGTCAAAGATACATACACATGTATAATAAGCATATATACAAACACATATGCAAAAACGTAAATCTATATAGACACATCCATGTACTCATAAACATGCACATATATACATATATTTAAATATGAAAGGAATTGAAATGGATTTAAGGAAGTAGCTAGCGACATATTGTTACACATCTTATATACAGAGTGGATATAAAAATATATGTCTCTCAGTTACAAGAATTGTTTGGTTTGGTTATTGATTAAATGTGTTACTATAGCCCACCATTTGAGGTCTCACTGATCATTTCCAAATGTTTTTGCCAAAATGGCTACACATAACCACTTACTTATGAAGTTCATACATAGTTATATCATCATAACACAAATCCATCTGGTTGGTAACTAGATAGAATCTTCGCTGAAACTTACTACCTGTTTAAGGCCTGAAAAATTGGTGGCCTGTTACTAGATGATAAACTAAACTCGTCACTCTCATGAGATGCTTGCCTTAAAACAAAGAATAGGTAGTCTTCAGACACATTTTATCACATTGGCCTAATTATCCTGGCCATAAGCAGGTAGTACTGAGGATTATGATTAACTCTTTGAGATGAAAGAAATATCCCATATTACTAAACTGTCCAAACGTCTGACACTAGAATGATCTCAGACCTAGGAAAAAATATTATTCTCATTCAGCAAGAAGAATATAGACATATACAGAAGGCTAATAACATAGTGATAAACCTATAAATCTGTGCATCAATTGTGCCTAATCTGAAATGTTTCTTTATGAACTCAATGGGAAATAAAATAATAATATGCAGGGGCTCCTTTCTATAATGTCTCTCAGCCTTGGGGTACTATCTTGTGATGTACTCCACTCTCCATTATTCCTAGACCTAAAAAACAGCACCTGTAATGAGCAGACACACTTTATCATCCTGAGGAAAATGAAAGCTTTCGTGAACAATGTGTCTTCTCAGAGAGAGAAAATTTCAAGTCGCAAAATTTTGAAAACTTTCATGCCAAAATCAAAGTGTACATGATGCAAACCCAGATTACTACCCAACAAAGCTTTCATTCACCATCAATGGACAAAGAAAGATATTCAATGACAAAAAAAGATTTAAACAATACATATCCAGTAACCCAGCCTTACAGAAAATATTAGAAGGAAAACCCCAAACCAAGGAAGCTAATTGTTCCCACAAAAACACAGAGATGTAATAACCCCCACCAGCATAACTGAAATGAGAGGAACACACAAAAACTACTAAAAAAATAACTGGAATTAACAACCACTGGTAAGTAATATTTCTTAATATCAATGGACTCAATTCATTTATAAAAAGACACAGGCTAAAATAACGGCAAACAGGATCCAGTCCTCTGATGTATAACAAGAAATACACCTCAACCTCAAAGACAGATACTACCTCAGAGTAAAGTGTTGGGAAAAGATTTTCCAATCAAATGGACCTAAGAAACAAGAGGGTGTAGCTATGCTAATATCTAACAAAATTGATTTCAAACTGAAATCAGTCAGAAGAGATAAATAATGACACTTTATACTCATAACAAAAAATTCATAAAGATTCAGTCTCAATCCTGAAGACTTTTGCTCCTAATAAAAGAGCACCTATATATGTAAAAGAAACATTACTACAGCCTAAAACAAACATCAAACTCAACACACTAAGAGTAAGAAACATCAATACTCCACTCTCACCAACTGACAAGTCAGCCAGACAGAAACTTAACAGAGAAATAATAGAACTAACAGATGTTATGAATCAAAAGGACTTAACAGACATCTGTAGAACATTCCACCCAAACACAAAAGAATATACTTTCTTCTCAGCACCTCATGGACCCTTCTACAAAATTGGTCATATACTTAGTAACAAAGCAAATCCCATCAAAATCCCAACACAAATCTTCACAGAACTTTGAAGAACAATAATTAACTTCATAAGAAAAAACAAAAAAATCCAGGATAGCCAAAATAATCCTATACAATAAAGGAACTTCTGGAAGCTTCATCAACCCTAATATCAAGCTCCACTACGGAGCTACAAAAATGAAAACAGCTTGACATTGGCATAAAATCAGAGAGGTTTACAAATAGAATTGAATCAAAGACCTGGATAAAATCTACACACCCATGAACACCTGAAAAATAAATGGGACTTCCTGGATAAAGAAAATGTGGCACATTTACACATTTTTACCACTATTCTGTGGTAAAAAACAATAACATTTTGAATTTTGCATGCAAATGAATGCAATTATTAAACACTACCCTGAGTGAGGTAAACCCAAACCCACAAAGATGAATATGGTATGTATTTGCACATAAGTGGATACTAGCTAAAAACAAAGAACCCAAATATATATATATATATATATATATATATATATATATATATATCCACCTGGAAATTAGAAATGGATAGGATTGACTGGCAGGGTTGGGAGTATAGGCTAGGGTGGAAGAGGGGAGGGTAGGAGAAGATGAGAAGAGAGTGGGAGGGTAGAGAAGAACTTGAGGGAATGTGATGGTAGAGAGATGGTGGAAGACAGAGATGAAAGCAAGCAGAGAGATATTCTGATTGAGGGAGCCATTATAGGGTTAGTATAACCCTGGCTTTAGAGATATTCCTAGGAATCCAAAGGAATGACCCCACATAGGACCCTGGGGAATAGAGGAGAGGAGGTGCAAGCTTGACTTGCCCTGTAGTCAAACTGATGATTATCTTAAAAATCATCATAGAACCTTCATCCAGCAACTGATGGAGGCAGAGGCAGAGACCCACATTGGAGCACTGAACTGAGTTCCCAATGTCCAGTTGAAGAGTGGAAGGAATGAGAATATAAAAATGGAGGACAAGGTCGTTATGAGTTTTCCCACTGTAACAGTTTGCCTGAGCTAATGGGAGCTCACCAACTCCAGTCAAACTGGGAAGAAACAAGCATAGGACCAAACTAGTTTCTCTGAATGTCGTTAACTGTTGCATGGCTAGGACAGATTGGGGGGCCTCTGTCAGCTACTCCAAGATTTATTCCTATTGTATATACTAGCTTTGGGGGATCCTATTCTCTTTTGATGTATATCTTGCTCAGACTAAATATAAAAGGGAAGGCCTTCAACCTTCCACAAGACAATGTGCCTAAGCATCTCTGAAGATTAGATGGGGCTGGGGTAGCAGGGTTTGTGGAGGGAATGGGAGGAGGAAAAGGACTGAGAACTTGGACAGATTTTTTTTAATAATCTAATATTTTTTTTAAAAAAAGACCAGAGTACCAATGGAATTGTATCAAAGACCCAGATATTATTCCACACATGTATAAGCATCTGAATTTTGACAACGAAGCAAAAGGTATAAAAAAAAGCAAAAAATCATATTCAACAAATGGTGCTGGCATAACTGAATATCAATATGTAGAAGAATGAAAATAGACCCAGATCAATCACCATGCACAATACTCAAGCCCAAATGGATCAAAGATTTCAACATAGAGCCAACCACAATGAAAATCATAGAAGAGGAAGTGGGAAGTATACATGAGCACATTGGCACAGGAGTCCACTTCCTAGATTTAACCCCACCACCGCTGCCATGTTTCCTGTCATGTGACTACTTATGCAGCTTCTGGTTTGTGTTCCCTGCTTGTGAGTTCTGGGCTCTGTGCTCTGTGTTCCGAGTTGATTTTATGGCAGATACACCATTTGCAGAATACAATTCATAATGCTGGCAAAAATGTTATTAAAATTTTGCATGTTAATGTTGTCTGCAATTATATAACTTTCAAGTTTACTGATTTATTAATTAATCAAATAGTTACATATGTTATGAGATTTGTGAATCGTTTTAAGTGTAATAATATTTATCTTCCAACAAGTGTCACGTTTGAAGAGTCCTGGTCAACAGCACAATCTGTGACAGCCAGAATAGTCCTGCTCAGCTCTGACCTTCCACCCTGGTGCTGGTCAAACACTGATGAAATGCTTTGGTGACAAACCAAAATCAATAAAAAGTACATCCACATCCATACAAAGGAACTGATTTGGATTGGAAAAGTTTTAGAGAATTTTGCAATTGCACATCTTATATCATGAAGGGATATAGGAAATATCTCTCTAAGTTGCAGAAGTTATTTGGTTTGCTTGTTAGCTAAGGGTGTTCCTTTTGTTTCCCATAGAGGTCAAACAGACTATTTTCCAAAGAAAGTTATACCTCCCAACATGATAGCATGGACCTATTTCCAAAGGTTTTACTTACTTCTGTCATCATAGAACAGATATACATCTAGTACCTAGTTAATAGCTTCACTGAAACTTCACCAAATGTGAAGAGCGAAACTTTTTCAGTCAGTTACCTATGACTCATGGCCTGAAATTGAATGGCATTTCAAGTGAGACTTATTGTTAATATGTAAATTCTAATGAGGTATCCCAATATTTCATATAATAAAAATGGTGGTAAATCCATCTGTATGGCTGTGGACTATAAACAGAAAAAATTAACTTGAGAGATATTGCTTAGAGACCAGACAGATCTTCCTTTTATTTGACAAATTTTCTACAATGTTCCTGTCTCTGGTGCCATGCCTTGTATCTCCCCAATTTCAATCTTTGTTTTCTGCCTCCAGGATACATTGTTAGGGTGATAGGAGTGTCTCTCTTGTACCTTTGTAATCCCACAGAATTGGAAGAAGGTAAATGATAATGACTGTCCCTCATTTAAAGCCTCTTATCCAAAAAAATGTTTTCTTACTTTTGTTTTTATAAAAAATGTTTTTTAATTAATTTCATGTACAATTAAAGACTTCCCTTAAGCCATTTGTATAACTATTATTTCTATTCAAAACACACCTGCTTTGTGAATGTCCATTCTGCAGTTAACAGTATTATAAAACACCTTGGTAACCTTGATTATTTTACAAGTTCTCAAAATATTATTTATCCACACTTAGCCCTCATTGAAGACTAAAATGTTCACAAAGATATTCAAAGATTATTTTCATTCAGCTAAAGGAATAAAACGATAAGCTGAATCTTTTACATATTGATAGGCCCGTAGATTGTGCATCACATGACACTAATCAGAGAAGTTTCTTCATGCACCAAACAGGAAATAACATGGTGTTGAGCAGCTGAACTCTTTCTCCAAAGTCAGAGAAACTTTACCATATTATTGAGATATTACTTCTCTTCAACATGCCCCTACCAGAGAGCCACAAAGATTTATATTTGAAAAGTAGGCAGAAAGATTCATACAGATTCAGAGGTGGTGGACGAACACACATTGACAATGATTCCCAGCCTCAACACTACTATCAAACATAAGAATTCAAAGTCTGTGGTAGCAGACATAAGATCTGCACAGGATCAAAATGTAGCAATTCCAATGTTGGATCTCTCTGGAAAAACAAAAAAGACTCTCTCCCCTACTGTCTGTCAGATACTAATGACTGAAATGTCACAGACATCACGTCTTAAAACAGAAGCAGAAAGCTGGAGGAGCAGGATACTATGTCTGGCACATGAGATAGAAATGGGTGCACAGTACTGTAACGCTGGGAATCAAACAATACCAGAATTTGATAATTTCTATGAGCTCTGACTCCTGTATATGTCAGGAGTAGTCTGCATACTCTTGGACAATTTACCCTGAGCTCTGACTGCAATTGTGGAAATTATGGGGTGACCCTCTATAAGGCAACCTGGACAGTGCTTCTGTCTGTCTACATGACGGTCTCCGTTTCAACCTAGAGCTGGTTTTTTGTATTTTAGGGATGAAAATTGCTGCTTGTGTCTGAGGTTTTCTGATATGTCACATCAGATATTTGTCATCTGCAATGATTAAGTTATTAAATTCCAGTTGTGCACGTATGTTTATACATGAATACATACATATTTGATTGTGTGTCTGTGTGTCTGTGTGTATGTTTGTGTGTGTGTGTGTGTGTGTGTGTGTGTGTGTGAGAGAGAGAGAGAGAGAGAGAGAGAGAGAGAGAGAGAGAGAGAGAGAGAGAAAGCATGAACTATAAACTATTTGCAAATCGAGGTTATATCTCCCAACATTATAGCAATAACCTATTCTCAAAAGTTCTGATTACTCATGTCATCAGGAACAGATAAACATCTGGTACTTATTAGAAGCTTCCCTGAACCTGATTTCATGTAAAGGGCCTGAAAATTTATCTGCTTATTTCCTATAATTCAAGACCCGAAATTTGATGATAATGCAAGTAAGTCTAATTGTTAATATGTATATTCTAATAAAGTATCAAGTGTTTCATATGTCCCCGCAATATCCATCGATGTTATTGTAGAGTATAATCAGAAAACAAAAGTAACATGGGGGTATACTCAGAAACCACAAGATGTTCCTTTTATTTAAGCATCTCTTCTACAATGCTCCTGTCTCTGATACTATTATTTGCAATAGCCAAATTTCAAAATGTCTTGGCTGCCTCCTGGATGAAATCTTGTGTTCAATTCAGTGACTCTCCAGTACTTTTGTAAGACCCACATACATTGAACAAGAGTAATCCTGGTTGCTGTCCCTCATATAAAGCGTTTTAATCCCCCCAAAATTATGTTTTCTACTCTTTCTTTTCAAAAACAATGTCCTCTTAACTATTTAATTCACTACTGATGTCTTATAGACTTTTATCTAAGCCATTCCTATAACTAACATTTCTACTCATAGCTCTCCTGCTCTGTTAATGTCTACACTGCAGCTAACAGTACTGTAAAACATCTCAGCAAACTTGATTATTTTACCAAGTTCTCCATCTGTTAATCTTTAACAACATTTAACCATCTTAGGATATTAGTGGCTAGGTCTCCAAAGATATGTATGAAATTTTTATTCAGTCTTGATGAGTAAGGCAGGCAAATAACATTCATAGGAAGACAAATTATAACCAATATAATGACTTAGCCTACTACAAATGGCGAGCAAGATCATATCACAGAAGCAGAACTTCATCTGCAAATTTTCTGAAGCCACATATTTTTAACTATTTTACAACTATTCATCCTTATGCCCAGAGAGAACATTGAAAGTAACTGTCTGAAATAATATACCATTTTTCAGCATTAATGAATAATTCCACAACTGTGCAAAAGCTAAAAAACTTACAAAGTTTTGTGCAGCCACTCCTGATCAATAAATACAACCCTCCGTTATTCCTAAAATGGGAATGCATTGTGTACATTAGAAAGATACAGCTTATCTTACAGAGGAAGATCATATCTGGTTTAAGGTGATGTGGGATTTTCCTCTGTATGCTGTGAACACCATTAGTGAATAAAGAAACTACTTTAAACCTGTAGCAGGACACAACTTAGGTAGGTGGGGGAGAAGAAAATGAATGCTAGAAGAAAGAAGGGTGGGGTTAGAGAGAAGTCATGTAGCACTGCCGGAGACAGATAATCAGAACTTTAGCTGCTAGGCCACAGGCACATGAATAGAAATGGTTTAAATTAATATGTCAGAGTCAGCCAATAAGGACCTAGAGCTAACAGTCCAAGCAATGTTTTAATTAATATAGTTTTTGTGTGATTATTTTGGGGCTGTGCAGCCGGGATCTAACAAGCAGCCTCTACCTCCTTCAAATTTGCATGCTGATTTGGTGGACTAAATTCATGTAAAACCTGGGAGGGCTTGGAAAGGAACTCTATACACACAAAAAGAACAAGTTTAGCCACATTTTTTTCAGCTGACAGCTTGCTGCAGCACCTAAAAGAGAGGTTTTCCTGATTCAGCATTAGTAGGAAAGAAGCTTTTTTTTTCATCACATGTATATACATACACACATATATGTGTGTGTATAAGTGCTTGATAGGCAATGCTTTGAAGTAGAAGTGTTATTTACAAGATCTGCTCTGAACACCCCAAGTATGTACAATGTATCCAAACACAAAATGATTAAAAAATAATCTGAGGTATTAATTTTAGAGAGCATTATATATGATACAGTTATACTCTCAAAATTTCACATTTGTTTGTATGGTTTAATGTGTTGTTCAACACATGCTTTTATGCATTTACCATTAATTTTGTTTTCAAAGAGCCAATTCAAACTCATAAAATATTCCGCTCAGTATTAATATGTGAATATTGAAATTTTGACCAAATTCACTACATTCTCTTCACTGGAATTCCTCTCCAATTAGAAGTCCATACCTAATATACATTTATTCTCTTTTTTTGACATCTGTATTCAGGTAAACAACCTCTATGTGGATAAATATATGACCTATATATACAAGCACATTGTGTGTGTGTGTGTGTGTGTGTGTGTGTGTGTGTTTGTGTGTGTGTATTTTGGTATGTGAATGATATACCTGATATAAAATGTTTGTTAGTGGAAATGATAATTTTAATACCTACTGTGAACATCCCCAATTTGGATACTGTATCAAACAGTCTCATGATGATTAGGTAATAATCTAAAGCATTCATTTTAGAATGAAAGATTTATAAAACTTCTTTACTCTCAACAATTGCTCATTTTTTCATGACTTCATATGTGGTTACACAAATGTCTGCATGAATTTGACATTAATTTTACTTTCACATTGACAATTCACTCTTGTAAAATATTCTGTTAAGCATTCCTTGTGGAATATTGAAATTATGAACAAATCAAATCTGAAAAGAGAAGCAGTAGCTACAGAATCAGGATCATACTTCTGACATGCACAAAGGAAACGAGGGCTCAGCACCGTAATGCTGACAATCAAACAATCCCGACTCTGCTGATTTCCACGGGCTCTGACACCTGTATGCATCAGGAGCAGTCTGCCTTGTCGCTGACAATTTCGAGTCGGGCTGGCTATAGGCAGGTCCAACTAAGACCTGGACCATAGCCAGGTCCGACTGGCGAGAGCTCTCCCTGCTGCCGCTTTTATTTGCACTCCTGGGCTCTGATTGAACGAATGTCTGCATTCAAAATGAGCACGAATTAAGAACCAATAAGGGGAGTGATCTCAGTTCCACCAATGGTGGCAAACCCTGCTGTACTCTTGGACATCTCCGTCAGAACTGCTGATTCATTCTTGTCTCCCCGGTTATGTGGTTATGTGTGCTGCGGCAGAAGCAGCGAAATCGAAAGCAGAAGGGAGGAAAAAATTTAATTTACCCTGGACTCTGATTTCAATTATCAAAAGGAAAATATCAGCCTCTGTAAAGTATGTTTTTTTTTTCTCTATCAGGCTGTCAAGACAGTGCTTCTAGCTATCGATATGTCTGTCTCTGTCTCTGCCATGAGCTTGCTTTTTTGTGATTCTTGGCTGCAATATGCTGCTTGTGGCTGAGATTTTCTGATATGCCATATCAGATTCCCCAGTTGCAATGATTAAGTTCCTAAATTCTAGTTGTCTTCACATGCATATACATATTCATATGTGTGTACATATAAGTGCTTGATTGAAATGTTTGGAAGTGGAAACACTACTTACAAGATCTGCTCTGAACATCCCAAATATGTACACTGTATCCAATAATGTAAAATGTTTAAAAAAATCTAAGGTATCAATTTTAGAGAGAATTATTCATGATACATTTATACTCTCAACATTTCACATTTGTTTGTGTGATTTAATGTGTGGTTGAACACATGTCTGCTTACATTTGACATCAGCTTTGTTTTCAAAGAGTCAATTGAAACTTGTAAAATATTCTGTTTAGTATTAATACGTGAATATTAAAATTTTGAACAAATTCACTACATTCCTTTCACTAGAATTCCACTTCATTTAGAACTCCATACTTATTACATATTTATTACCTTTATTGTGATCTGTGTTAAGGTAAACCACCTGTGTGTGGGTGGATAAAGGGCCTATATACTAGCATATGGCAGCCTTTCAGGGTTATCATAGCTGAGGAAACCTGGATTTCCCATGTCATCAGCAGATTAAATAACATAAGCCACTTTGATAATATTTTGGCTTTAAGTGTCTTCCGTAGGATCATTACATTGATCCATGTGTTTTATACTAACAGAATTATACGTGCAAAATCAGATAATGGAAATTCAAGAGTACAAGTATGCTCAAGTATCTGTCACATACTAGTTGCCTGCAGAGGTAAATCAGCAATGTCACAATGACAAGGTGATTCTCACAGGTATGGAATTTACCGGTCAAAGCAGTCAAGATGATCAGTCAAATTCTGATTTCTTCATTTAGCTCTTTATGTCTCTAGTCCTGGTATTGACTGATGATACCTACTTTCCTGTTTTTCTTTTGTATATTTGAATAAGAGGTATCAGTGTTTCTTATCTATAAACAGAAAGTTTGCTGATATAGCCATCTAAGATGCTGTGTACGCACTAACGCTTAAAGCAATGATAACAAAGAGAGCATTACTCAGAGACTTCACAGATGTTAATTGTACACTTCCAACTATTTTACTATGCTTTTCCATCTGATTCTATCTTTCACATTCCCAACTTTGCATTGCACACCTTTCAACATTTGTAGTCTGCCACCTGGATTAAAAGCTTAGTTCAATTAAAGATATTTGCTTTGTTTTTGTATATCTCACACATATCAAATAATAGCAATGCTTCAATTGCATATAAATCTCTTGATCATGAAGAAAGCTATATTTCCTTATCTTTAAAAATAAAGTACTTGTAACTATTTCTTGCACTTTTAATATCATAGATACTGTCCTGTAAATCAAAAATACACCTACTGTTACTATTAAAACCATTCCTGCTGTTTTACTGTCAAAATCGCAGCTAACAGAACTACAAAAGCAAATCTCTATATTTGATTAAATTACAATCTTCTCCAAATGTTATAACTTGCCAAAACTTAGCCCCTCTTTTTATATTAGTGACTAGTTTCCCAAAAGCATGTCTGAAGTTTTCGGTCTATCTTTGTTGACTAAGGCAAATATATTTCATTTATGGGAAAACAAATAGTGTCTAATACAGTAACCTATGCTACTACACGTAGTGAAGTAGATCATTGACCCAGAAGCTGAATTTTCATCTGCAAATTACCTGAAGTCATATCATTTCTGGTTGTGATATATATATATATATATAGCCACAGACAACATTAGGTCAAACTGTCAGAAGAAGGCATCATTTATACAATACAAAAACTGCAACAATGGCTAAGTCCTTATAATATTCTGCCCAACCACACTAATTTTCATTATTCCTAGATCCAAAAAAAATATTTTATGCAGTGGGCAGACACAGTTTATGATCCTAAGGAAAGTAAATCTTTTCTGATCAATATGTTTTCTCAGAGAGAGTGGGTTTTTTTTAAATCATAGAATATTGAAAACTTGCATACCTAAATCAAAATACACATATAGCTGAAATAAGCAGATAAGAAGTTTAGTGCAATCACACCATAAATTGTCATGCTAACACAGATAACAATCTTCTCAACCACTTAGCAGAAAAGCTCCATACAAAAGTTGAGAGCTACATGGATAAAATATTATGATCAATTGAGAGTCTCTGTTGTTATTTTGTGAGTCACACATAAATGGAAGAAGAGAAATGCTGATGACTATCCCTAATGTAGTCTATTAATCTCCAAAAATTATGTTTTCTACTCTTTCTTTTCAAAAATAATGAATTTTTAACTATTTAATACTCTACTAAGGTTCTTATACCCTGCCCCCAAAGCCATTAATATAACTATTATTTCTAATCATAACACTCATACTCCATTCATTTCAAACTGCAGTTAACAGTACTATAAACCAGTACCTCAGTAAACTTGATTATTTTATCAAGTTCTCCAAATGTTATTATTTACCAACACTTAGCCCTAATAGTATATGATTGTCTTGGTTCCCAAATATATGCATGAAGTTTTACTCTATCTTTATAGAGTAAGGCAGACATATATCACCCAAAATAAGACAAATTATATTCCTTTATATACCAAATTATGTACCTTGCCTACTACACATGACTAGTGAGAACATAACTCAGAAGTAGAACCATCATCTGCAAATTCCCTGAAGCCACATATTTTTAACTGTTTTATAAATATTTATCCTTATACCCACAGACATTAAGGGTAACTGACATAATACATCATTTTACAACATTAATGTATAACTCCACAACTGTTTAAACGGCTAAGAACTTACAAAGTTTTGGCAGCTACACCTGATAAATACACACAACTCTACATTATTCCTAAACTTTGAATACATTGTGTGCAGTAGAAAGACACAGTTTATATTCCACAGGTACATGATACCTGTATAAGGTGATGTGGAATTTCCCTCCATATGCTGTGTTTACCATTAATGAATAAAGAAACTGCTATGGACCTATAGCAGAACAGAAATTCGGTAGGTGGGGAAGATGAAACTGAATGCTGAGAGAAAGAAGGGTGGAGCTAGAGAGAAGCCATGAAGCCCTGCAGGAGACAGAAGCTGGAACTTCAGCTGGTAAGTCACAGGCACATGGTGAAACAAGATTAATAGAAATGGAATAAAATAGTATGTGAAAGTTAACCAGTAGGAAGCTAGAGCTAATGGACCAAACAGTGTTTTAATTAATACAGTTTCTGTGTGATTATTTCAGAGCTTGGTGCGGGAGAATTGTCTGTATTCTGTCAATCATGTTTTAAATAAACACTGTTTGGCCAGGCAGGAGGTGTAGGTGAGAAAACCAGAGAGGAAGTGGAAATGATGCAAGGAGAGCAGGAGAATTCTGGGAAGGAGGAAGCTGATTCCTTTCACTCCTGCCCAGGCCACTGAAGCAGCAGGATGTGATCATCCCACTGATAAAGTTACTGAGCCACATGGCTAAAATAGATCAGAAAAATGGGTTAATCAAGATGTGAGAGTTAGCCAGTAAGAAGCCTGACCTAGCGGGTCAATCAGCATTATAACTTATAGAGATCCCTTGTGTGATTTTACTTTGGGACTAAAGAGCTGGGGAAACAGGGCAGGACAAGAACCCCAACAAGCAGGCCTGGCCTTTTCATGTTACTGGAGCTAAGTAGTCAGGAACCAATAAGTACCTCATCCTCATAAAAACTGATACACAATGTGGGGGACTAATTCCATGTAAGACGTGAGAGAGCATGGAAAAGAACTCTAGACACACACACACACACACACACACACACACACACACACACTCACAAGAAATTTTAGCTGTATTTTATTTCAGCTGGTTGCTTGCTGCAGCTCCTTTAAGAGGGGTTTACAGATTCAGTTGTAGCAGGAAAAAAGCTACTACAATGGAGGCAAAACCTTTTGTACTCTTGGAGATCTCCATCAAGGCTGCTGATTAGTCCTTGTGTCCACTGTGAATATGAGCTGCTGAACAAGCAGTAAGATTGAAAGTGGACAATAGAGAAGAAAATATAATTATCCTGGGCTGTGACTCCAATTATCAAATGGAAAATAGCAACCTCTGTAAAGTATGGGGTGGTCCTGTATCAGGCTACCTGGACAGTGCATGTGGTTATCTGCATGACAGTCTCCAATTCTGTCTGGAGCTGGCTTTTTTGATTCTTGCATATCAATTGCTGCTTGTGTCTGAGATTTTCTGATATGTCATATCAGATTCCACAAAGACAATGATTAAGTCCTTAAATTCCAGCTGTCTTCACATGTTTATGTGTATGTGTGTATGTGTGTGTGTGTGTGTGTATTAGAATCTGATAGAAATGCTTTTGTTGTAAGTGGATGTTACTTTTAAACTGTTCTCTGAACATCCCAAATGTGCAAACTTTATCCAATAATATCTAGATGATTATAAATAACCCTAGATACTGATTTTAGAGAGCAATATTCATTATAAATTTATTTCACAGATATGGAATTTACCAGTCAAGCCATGCAAGATGGCCAGTAAATCTCTAAGTTCTTAGTGTAGCTTCCTATGTCTCTATGCCTGGGACTGACTAGTGATGCTTGTTAACCTATTTTTTAAAATGTGAATCCTAATAACAAATGCCAGTGTTTTTTATTTCTCAACTGGAAGGTTTCTGATACAGCCATCTAAGAAGCTGTATATACACTATACATAAACCCAAGATAACAAATGGAACATTATTCAAAGACCCTATGGAATTTTCTTGTACATTACCAACTATTTTACTATTTTCCCATCTCTGAATCTCTGTTTTGTATGCCCAACTTTGTATTGCACAACTTTTAACTTCTACTGACTGCACCTGAATTAGAAGCTTTGTTTCAATTAAGTATATCTGGTGCACTTTTGTAATACCCACACACATGGAATAGGAGTAATGCTACAGATTCCCCTGCATATAGAATCTCTTCATCCTGTAAAATTATGTTTTCCCTTATTTTTGAAAATATGGCCCTTTTAAAACATCTTGCACTATCAGTGTCTTAGAGATTGTCCCTTAAGTCATTAATCCACAGACTACTTCTATTCATACTACTACTGTTATTTTTATGTCAAAACTGCAGATAACAGATCTACAAAAGCAAATCTGTAAATGTGATTAAATTAGCATCTCCTCCAGATGTTATAACTTGCCAATGCTTAGCCCTTCACTGTATATCAGTGGCTCATTTCCCAAGGAAGGTGTAAAGTTTTCATTCTATCTTTCTGGAAAAAAGGCAGTTATATATAATTAATTGGAAAAGAAATTTTGCTCATATATAATAAAATTCTTTACTATATAAAAGATGAATATACAAGTGTATATATGTATATGTGTACATACATGTACAAAAACATTCATACAAATGCATACATTCATACATACATTGATAAACATGCACATACATATGCATATATGTTGGTGAAGGCACTTGTTTGTCCAGGCCACTCGGCTAGCTTTAACCCTATATAATCACACAGAAATTATATTATATAAATCACTGCATGGCCCATTAGCTCTAGATTCTTATTTGCTAAATCTTACTTCTTAATTTAACCCATCTCCATTAATCTGTGCATCCCCATGAGGTCGTTGCTTAGTAGCAAAGTTTCAGCATGTCTGTCTCCGAGAGCTCTATGACTTCTCCTAGCTCTGCTTTCCTCCTCACCTGCTATAGACAAGCCAGTTTTCATTATTTAGTAACCAATATATTGTGAAAACTACACATCTTATTTCATCTCAGTGACATCTCCCTCCATTGCTAGTTATGAGTTATTTATTTTACCTGTTTGCCAACGGTGTTCCCATTGTCCCACAAATGAGTCTCACAAACCATTTCTAAACTATAGTTAAAACTCTCAATATAATGGTAAGAACCTATTTCTGAAGTTCCTATTTATTGATGTCAAAGCTAACAGGGTGTCTGGGAACCAAATAGCAGTTCTTCTCCAACAATATAGAACTTTATAGCATTGATCTTTTAGACAGTTAGACCTAATGTTGTCACACACACACACACACACAGACACACACACACACAGACACACACACACATATATATATATATATATATATATATATATATATATATATATATATATATATATATCTCACAATGTGAAATGTAATGACTTTAGGTAAGTTAGGTAAGTTGCAGATGAAAGTTCTGCTTCTTGGTCCACAGTACCCCTAGCCATGTGGCATAGGCTATGTTAATGTATAAGGCAAAATTTGTTTTAGCATGAAGGGTATATGTCTGCTTTCATCAAGAAAGATAGAATGAAAGCTTCAGATGTGTCTTTGAGAAACTGGCCATTAATACACAATGAATGGCTAAATTTTGGCAAGTTATAACATTTGGAGGAGATGGTAATTTAATCAAGCATTCAGATTTGTTTTTGTAGTTGTGTTAGCTGCACTTTTGACATTTAAACAGCAATATTGGTATGAATAGTAATAGTTGGTATTTTAATGGCTTAAGGTTCAGTCTTTAAGGCCTTATTAAGTACAAGATAATGCTAAAGTGGATAATTTTTTTAAAAAAAGGGGGAAAACATAACTTTTCAGGATGAAGAGATTCTTATATGCAGGGGAATCTACAGCATTGCCCTTATTATATATGTATGGGGATTACAAAAGTTCAGTAGATATAGTTAATTGAAACTAATCTTTTAAGGAAAGTCACAGAGAAGAGAATTTGAAAGGTATGCAATGCAAAGTTTGGAATGCAAAAGATTGAATAAGAGACAGAAATGTAGTAAATAGGTGCTAATTTAGAAGAAATATCTGTGGAATCCCTATGAAATATTACCTTTGATTTCTTTGTTTTTTATTTAGTGTATACACAGCCTCATAGATGAATATATCAGCAACTTTCCTATTGAGAAATAAGAAACACTGGCACCTGTTATTAGAATTCACATATTAAAAAACAGAAAAATAAGCAACACCAGTCAACTCCAGGCCTAGAGACATAGATAGTGACAGTAAAATCTCTGAGTTTTACTGGCCAGCTTATATACGTTAACTGATAAATTCCATACCTGTGAAAAACACTGTGTCATTATGACATTGCTGATTTACCTCTGCATACAACTAACATGTGGCATATACTTGAGTATACTTCTACTCTTAAATTCCCAGTATCTGAGTTTGCCAGCATAATTTTTGTGAGAAAAAAAACTAATGAAACATTCTCATAGTCTTGTGGAAGACTCTCAAAGCCAAAGTATTATCAATGTGGCTTATGTTATATAATCTGCTGATGAAATGGGCAAGTCAAATTTCCTCAGCTATCTTAGCCCTGAGAGGCTGCAGTGTTCTAGTTTACAACCCCTATATTTGTGCACACAAAGGTGGTTTACTTAAACACAGATGTCACAAAAAGCTAAATATGTATCAAGGAATGAGTCCTTATTGGTGAGGAATTCTAGTGAAGGGAATGTAGTGAATTTGTTCAAATTTTCAATATTCACATATTAATACTGAACAGAATATTTAGGAACATGAATTGGGTCTCTGAAAACAACATTAAAGACAAATGCATATATACATGTGCTGAGCCACATAAAATTATATAAACAAATGTGCAAGTGTTGAGAGTATAAATGTATTATGAATAATGTTGTCTAAAATTAACACCTTAGCTAATGTTTAATCATCTTGACATTGTTGAATACAGTCACATATTTGGCATATACACAGCAGGACTTCAAAGTAACTTTTTCACTTACAACATTTCATATCAAGCACCAGTGCATCCACAGTCACACCCATTACACACACACACACACACACACATACATACATGTGAGATATGTGAGGGCAACTGGAATTTAACATTTTAATCATTACAGTTGGGGATTCTAATAGGACATATTAGAAAACCTCAGCAGCATTCAGCAAATGACATCCCAGGATCATAAAAAGCTAGCTCTGTTGTAGAATGCCCTTTGTTCATTTCTCAGCTGTCCAGAATCCTTAAATAATCATAAGAAACTTTATTAATTAAATCACTGCTTGGCTCTTTAGCTCTACCTTCTTCACATCTTAATTTAACCCATCTACATTAATCAGCGTATAGCCAGGTAGCAGTGGCATAATGGCAAAATTTGGGATGTCTGTCTCTGGTGGGGGCTCGGTGCTTCTCTTTGTTGCCATCTTTTTTCTTCCAGCACTAAGTGTAGTTTTCCCTGCTAAGCTCTATGCACCCCTATCACAGACTTAAGACAGTTTCTTTATTAATGAAGGGTGTTTACAGCATAGAGTGGGGAATCCCACATCACTTCAACTTTTTTTGTTTAAAGAAAAAGAAAGGTTTTAACTTTAACACAGAATAATTATATGTAACAAAACAGGTATCAAGCAAGAATTAAGTGTCTTTCAGGCATTTAAATTTCATAATTGTCTTTCAGGCATTTTAGATTCCTCTGTTGAGAGGTCTTTGTTTAGGGCTGTACCTGAGCTTTGAGAAGAAAAATTTTATAAAATGGAAGAAAGAAATCATATTTAAAAAGTGGTGCTGGTATAATTGAATATCAACATGTAGAAGAATGAAAATAGATCCAGATCTATCACTATGCACAAAACACAAGCCCAAATAGATGAAAGATCTCAACATAAAGCCAACCACTCTAAAAATTATAGAAGAGAAAATGGGAAGTACACCCAAATACATTGGCACAGGAGCCCACTTCCTAAATATAACCAAATTAGCACAGACACAGAGAGAAACAATGAATGGGACCTATTGAAAAAGAAAAGTTTCTGTGAAGCAAAGGACATGGTGAACAAGATAAAAAAAAGCCACCACAATGGAAAATGATCTTCACTAACCCCATACAAGACAGAATATTGATCTCCAAGATAAAATAATGTAATAAGAAGTGGTATTTGTTTTCACATTTTATAGAGCAGACTTTATATTGCAGGAGGAAGCAGAATGAACTGTGGAAATATAAGTGTAATATTCAATATTAACTTCTCAATTAGGATAAAGATGCATTCACATGTATACACACACACATACACACACACACACACACACACACACACACATATATATATATATTGAAACATGGATGCGAACACAAACATATACATATAAAATCTACATTTGGATTGAAAAAGTTTTGGAGAATATTACAATTGAACATCTTATATCATGTAGGGGTGTGAGAGATATCTCCCTCACTAGCAGTAGTTATTAGGTTTGCTTCTTGGCTTAGGCTATTTCAAAATCAAGGTTATACCTCCCAACATGATAGCAAGAACTTATTCCCAAAGGATCTAGCTATTTATGTCATCACAGAACAGATGTACATCTGCTACCTACTTAGAAGCTCCACTGAAGGTGACTACATGTAAAGGACTTGAAGGTTTAACGCCACATTTTATTCCATAAAAGATATCAGAAACTTCTCCCTCAATTGCTAGTTATGCACTATTTGGTTTACTCGTTGACCAAGGGTGTCCTCAATGTTTCCCAATTGAGTGTCACAAATCATTTTATAACTAAGGTAAAAACTCTCAATACGATGGTAAGAACCTATTTCTGAAGTTCTTATTTATTTATATCAACATAGAATAGTAAAACATCTGGTACCTAGGTACAAGCTTCAGTGAGACTGATAACATGTGAAAGGTCTGATGGTAAATCTGCCTCTTACTAGAAAAGGAAAAAAAAAACTCACTCTCGTGCTACACACCTTAAAGCAGAAAACAGTGAGCATTCTTCAGACCTAGTGATTCCAGAGTGTAGCGTATCATACCTGTCTGCCCTCTATGCGCTGCCATACAGGTCGTCAACTGGGCAAGGGGCTAGAGATTGAAACACACAAAGACTCACAGACAGAGACACAGGTCATCCTTGAAACAGGAATGCCCCCTTCATTGTGTCCAGGGGAATATTTTATAGGGATCATTAACAGATACCCACACCCCATCCAAACTCAACAGAAACCACTGCCCTGCCATCAGGAACTCCTGAGAATCTCATGCTCAGAGCAGCTGCAGGCTGTCTCAGAGCAGAGGAAAACAAGTTGTTTACATGAAATTCAGGATCTGGGGGATCACAGCCTCCAACACCAGAGGGGTGTAAATATGATGGAAGTATTGGACTAGTTTTGAAGATTAGGATTAACTTCATGAGGTGTAAGAAATATCCTACATGATAAAATGTCCTAGAACCTGAGACAAAACTTTCACAGACATATGCAAAGGATATTTTTGCAATCTGCTAGAGTAATAAAAAGGTAAACTGAGTCCTATTACATATTGATATGCCCATAGATCTGTGTATCACATGCCCCTAATCAGAGAGGCTTCTTTATGCCCCAAACAGGAAATAACACAATGATGTGTACCTGGTCTCTTTCTTATTGCCTGAGAAAGTTTACCAAACTATACTGAGATGCTTCTTGTCTTCAACATTCCTCTCCCTTAAAGCCTCAGATATTTTGAAAATAGGTAGAAAGATTCTAACAGATATTGAAGTGGAGAATAAATGCATAGTAACAATGTTTTCCAGTCTCAACATTACAATCAGACATAGCAGCTCAGAGTCTCTGGTAACAGGCACAATATTTGCAATGGATCAATATGTACAAAATTGACAATACCATAGCAATTCCTATGTTGGATCTTTCTGGAGAAGAAAAGAGACTTGCTCCCTTACTGTTTGTCAGTAATGCTAATGCCTGAAATCAGTTGTCTTCCTTGCAGATGATACAGCACATCAAAACCAAGACACGGGTGTCACATCGTAAAATAGTTGCAATAGCTTGAGGCTGATTCTGGAACATGTGTTAGAAACATGTGCTCAGATCTGTATTGCTGAGAATCAAACAATACCTAATTTTGCTAATTACTACTTTCTCTGACTCCTAAACACATCAGGAGCAGTCTGCATTGTCTTGGGCTATTTACAGTCGGGCTTTGACTATATCCAGGTCCAAATGAGACCTGGAGTATAGCCAGAGCCTAACTGGTAAGAACAAGTACTGCTGATGCTTTTATTGGCACTCCTGGGTTCTGATTGAACCAGTGTGTGCATTTTGCACGGATTACGAGCCAAAAATGTAGTGATCTCAAGTCCACCAACTGAGGCAAATCCTGCTGTTCTTTTGGAGATATCTGTCAGAGCTGCTGATTCATTACTATCTCCTCTGTAAATGTGAGCTGCAGGAGAACCTGCGAAATCAAAAGTGGATGAGAGGAAAAAGTGTAATTTACCCTGGGCACTGACTCCAATTATCCAAAGAAAAATCTCCAGCAATGTAAAGTATGGGGTGATCCTTTATCAGGCTGCCTGGACAGTGCATCTTGTTATCTACCTGACAGCCTCCATTTGTGCCATGGCTGGCTTTCTGTGATTCTCAGAAGAAAATGCTGCTAGTGTCCGAGATTTTTTGATATGTCATATCAGATTCCCCATCTGCAATGATTAAGTCCTTAAATTCCAATTGTCCTCACATGTATATGCATACACACATATAAGTGCATGTATAAGTGCTTGATTGGCAATCCTTTGGAGTAGAAATGTTATTTACAAGATCTGCTCTGAACATCCCAAATATGTACATTGTATCCAAATACGAAATGATTAAAAAATAATCCGAGGTATTAATTTTAGAGAGCATTATTTATGACACATTTATAGTCTCAAAATTTCACATTGGTTTGTATGGTTTAATGTGTTGTTCAACACATGTTTTTATGCATTTATCATTAATTTTGTTTTCAAAGAGCCAATTCAAACTGATAAAATATTCCATTCAGTAATAATAAGTGAATATTGAAATTTGGACCAAATTCACTACATTCTCTTCACTAGAATTCCTCTCCAATCAATTAGTCCTCCATACCTAGTATGTATGTATGTATATGTATATATATGTATATATATATATATATATATATATATATACACTGTTTTGTGACATTTGTATTCAGGTAAACAACCTCTGTATGCACAAATGTATGGCCTATATATACAAGCACATTGTGTGTCTGTGTGTGTATGTATGTGTGTGTCTGTGTGTGTGAGTGTGTGTGTATTTTGGTATGTGAATGAGTGTCTGATATAAAATGCTTGTTAGTGAAAATGTTAATTTTAATCCCTACTCTGAACATCCCCAATTTGGATACTTTATCTAACAGTCTCATGATGATTAAGTAATAATCTAAAGCATTCATTTTAGAATGAAAGATTTATAAAACTTCTTTACTCTCAACAATTTCACAGTTTTTCTTATGATTTCATGTGTGTTTACACAAATGTCTGCATGAATTTGGCATTATTTTTACTTTCACATTGACAATTCATTGTCATAAAATATTCTGTTAAGCATTCCTTGTGGTATATTGAAATTAGGAACAAATCAAGTCTGAAAAGAAAAGCCATAGCTACAGAAGCAGGATCATACTTCCCGCACACAAGAAGGAAGCGAGTGCTCAGCACCATAATGCTGACAATCAAACAATCCCGACTCTGCTGATTTCCACAGGCTCTGACACCTGTATGCATCAGGAGCAGTCTGCCTTGTTGCTGACAATTTCGAGTCGGGCTGGCTATAGGCAGGTCCAACTCAGACCTGGACCATAGCCAGGTCCGACTGGCGAGAGCTCTCCCTGCTGCCGCTTTTATTTGCACTCCTGGGCTCTGATTGAACGAATGTCTGCATTCAAAATGAGCATGATGTAAGAACCAATAAGGGGAGTGATCTCAGTTCCACCAATGGAGGCAAACCCTGCTGTACTCTTGGAGATCTCCATCAGAACTGCTGATTCATTGTTGTCTCCCCCTTTATCCTTGCTGCAGCGGAAGCAGCGAAATCAAAAGTGAATGAGAGGAAAAAAATGTAATTTACCCTGGGCTTGACTCCAATTATCAAAGGAAAATATCAACCTCTGGACAGAATGCGGTAATCGTCTATCAGACGGCCTGGACTGTGAATGTGGTTATGTACGTAACAGTCTCCGTTTCTGCCATGATCTGGCTTTTCTGATTCTGGACTGAAAATTGCTGCCTGCGGCTGAGATTTTTCTGATATTTTATATCAGATTCCCCAAATGTAATGCTTAAGTTCTTAAATTACAGTTGTCCTCACGTTTATACAGACATACATACGTGTGTGTGTGTGTGTGTGTGTGTGTGTGTGTGTCTATGAGTAAGCGATAAGCGATATGAAAAGCTTTTGAATGGAAACGTTATTTTCTTGCTCTGCTCTGAACATCCTAAATATGCATACTGTCTACAATAATGTCAAGAGGCTTAAAAAATAACCTGAGCTATTAATTTTGGAGATCATTATTCATAATACTTTTTATACTCTCAACATTTGCCGATTTGTTTGTAGGTTTTATGTGTTGCTCAAGACATGTCTGTATGCATTTGCCATTGATTTTAATTTTACAAAGCCAATTCACGCTCATAAAATATTCTGTTCAGCATTAATGTATGAATATTGTAATTTTGAACAAATTCACTACATTACCTTCACTAAAATTTCTATCCAAGCAGTACTCCATTCTTAATACATATTTACTCTCTTTTTTGTGACATCTCAGGTAAACCACTTGTGTGTGCATGTATATACAACCTATATAGTAGCAAATTCCTGCCTTTCAGGGCTATCATAGCTGAAGAAATCTGGTTTTCCCATTTCATCTGTAGAGAAAATGACAGAAGCCACTCTGATAATATTCTGGCACAGTGGTCATCCACAGGATTATTAAAATGCCCCACGTGTTTTATACTGACAGAATTATGCTGGCAAACTCAGATACTGAGAATTCAAGAACACAGGTATGCTCAAGTAAATGTTACATATTAATTACATGTAGAGGTAAATCAGCAATGTCATAATGACACAATGTTACTAACAGGTATGAAATTTCTAGTCAAGTATGCAAGGTGGCCAGTAAAATTCAGAGTTCTTACTGTTACTCCCTGCGTCTCTAGGACAGGTATTGACTGCTGATTCTTGATTTCCTGTTTTTTAATATGTGAATTCTAGTAACAGGTGCCAGTGTTCCTTATTTCTAAACAGGAAGGTTCTGATATAGTAATCTAAGTAGCTGTGAAAATAAATACTAAATAAAAAGCAACAGTAACAAATAGTGTATTACTCTGGGAACACATCGATGTGTCTTGCACATTACCACCTGGTTTACCATGTTTCTGTCTCTGACTCTGTGTTTTGCATTTCCAACTTTGCATTGTACAACTTTTAACCTTTTTTTGTCTGCCCCCTAGATTAAAAGCTTAGTTTCAATTTAATATATCTGCTGTATGTTTTTAATGCCCACACATATAGAATAAGAACAATACTGCTCACTCCCCTGTGTTCAAAATCTCTTCATACTGAAAAAAATATATTTTTCACTTTTTTTTAAAATAAGGTCTTTTTAACTGTTTCTTGTACTATTTATAACATAGAAAATGCCCCCTAAATCAAAATTCACCTGTTAATTCCATTCATACAACACTGTTGTTTTGATGTAAAAACTGCAGCTAACAGAACTACAAGAGTTAATCTGAATACTTGATTAAATTACCATCTTTTCCAAATTTTATAACTTGCCAATACTTAGCCTTTCATAGTGTATAAGTGCAAACTTTCATAGTTTCCCAAAAGCATGTCTGAAGTTTTTTTATCTTTCTTTACTATAGCAGACATATATCATTCACAGGAAAAAAATTCTGCCCAATACAGTAACCTAGCCTTCTATACATGGCTAGGGCGATTGTGGGCTGAGAAGCACAACTTTTTTCTGAAACTTACCTGAAGACCTATCATGCCTAATTGTGTTATAAATATAAATACATATACACACAGACAACATTAGGTCTAACTGTCAGGGAAATAAATCATTTTACAATTCCAACAACTGCTATAATGGCTGTCCAACCCCAAAACTCTCTTTTATTCCGAAATACAAAAACTATTACATTCAATGGGCTTACACAGTGTATGATCTGAAGGAAACTGAAGACTTTTTTGATCATGGTGTCTTCTCAGAGAGTACAGAATTGTCAAATCACAGAATTTTAATACCAAAATCAAAATACACATGTACCTGAAACAAACAGAAGTTTAGTGTAGTCACATCATTAATTTTCATGCTAACACAGATCAAAACCACTTAACCACTGAGACATAGCAAAAAATTTCATATGAAAGTTGGGCGCTAAGATATAATTAAACCATTTGTACTGTATAACTGCCTTGATAGGCCTTTCCATTCCAAATGTCATGCTAAAAATTGTTACTCATAATCAGCAATTTAAGTATACATAGTGGGTTAGTTAGGTATACATTTATGTATGTGTGATCAAGTAATTTTAATAAGAAGTGGTATTTAATTGAACATTTTGTAGCGTAGACATAGGAAGCAGGAAGATGTGCGAAAAGATAAAAATATTGCTCAATTTCAAATTCTCAACTAGATTAAAGATGCATTCGTATGTATGCACATGCATATGTATATATACAAACACATATACACACAAAAACATATCCATATACACATTCACATCCACACTAAGGAATTAATTTGGATTGGAAATGATTACACATCTCATATCATGAAAAGTTATAAGGATATCTCTCTCAGTTGCAGAAGTTAGTTTCCTTATTACCTAAGGTTATTCCTATAGTTTTCCATGAGGGGTCCCACAGACTCTTTTAAAATTAGCGTTATACCTCCCAACATGATAGCAAGAACCTGTTTTCAAAGATCCTAGTTCTTTTGTCATCAGGAACAGATGTACATCGGGTACCTAGTTAGACGCTTCATTGAAACTGATTACATTTAAAGAACCTGAAATTTTATCTGCCTATTATCTATAAATCATGCCAAGAAATTGGATGGTAATCCAAGTAAGCCTTATTATTAATATGTATATTCCAATAAAGTATTCAGTGTTTCATATGTCCTAGCAATAAGTATGTTGATGTATCCATCTATGTGACTGTAAAATATAAACAGAAAAGTAACATGAGGAATATTATTCAGAGACCACAAGATGTTAATTTTATTTAACCAACTCTTCTATGTGTTGCTTTTATTGGTTAATGAGTAAAGAACTGCTTTGAGCCTATGGTAGGGAAGAACAAAACTAGGTAAGGAACGCTAGGCTGTATGCTGGAAGAAAGAGAACAGAGAGAAGCCATAGAGCTGCCAGAGATAGACGCTGGGAACTTTAGCTGGTAAGCCACAAGCACATGGTGATATACAGATTAATAGAAATGGGTTAAGTTAATATAAGAGTTAGCGAATAAGAAGCTAGAGCCAATGTGCAAAGCAGTGATTTAATTAATACAGTGTCTGTGTGATTATTTTGGGTCTAAGCTTCCCAGACAGCCAGGAACCAAAAAGTGACTTCCTCACAACACTCATGTAAAGTATCTTAATCTCCCCCAAAAATGTTTACTTTCATTTCTTTTAAAAAATAATGTCATTTTAACTATTAAATGCACTACTAATGTCTAATAGACTGCCCCCTAAGTCATTAATATAACTATTATTTTTTTCATAACACTCCTGCTCTGTTAATGTCCAAACTGCAATTAACATTACTTTAAACCATCTAAGTCAACTTGATTACTTTTACAAGTTCTCCACATGTTATTATTTACCAGTACTCTTAAGATATTAGCACCTTGGTCCCCACAGATATACATGAAGCATTCACACTATACTGATTGAGTAAGACAAACGTATATCGTTCATATGAGGACAAATTATGACCAATATAATAACCTAGCCTACTACACATGGCTAGGAAGATCATAGCACAGAATCAGATCAGGGCTTCAAAGAGCATACATGCTTCCTCCTACTAGGAGGAAGCAGAAAAAATGTGAAATAGTATAAATAGAATGTTCAAATATGTAGTTCTCTACTATATCAAAGATGCATATACAACAATATATGTAAATATATTCATATACATATGCAAACACATTCATGAATACACATAAATACATTTATATACACAAATGTGAGCTCATTTGTATCCATGCATCAATGCATGTTTATAAATATGCAAACAATTTCATATGCATACTGCACATATATGCATATATATTTACATATATATATACACATATGAAAAGAATTTAAAAGTATTTGGAGATATATTGTGAAAAATACACGTATTATTCCATGAAAGAATATGAATTATCTCCCAAAATTGCTAGTTATGAGTTATTTGATTTATTTGTTGGCAAAGTGTGTTCCCATTGTCCCCCAAAAGAGTCGCACATACCATTTCAAAACTATAGTTAAAACTCTCAATACAATGATAAGAATGTATTTCTGAAATTCCTTTTTCCTTATGTCAACATAGATTAGAAAAACATCTGAGGACTAGTTACAAGCTTCAATGAGACTTGCTACAAGTGAAAGAGCTGAAAGTTAATCTGCCTGTTACTAGGGCAGGGGGAACCTCCACACTCTCATGAGCTACATGCCCTTAAACAGTAAACAATATTCTTCAGACATAGTGTTGCCAGTGGCATTAAATATCATGAATGTAATGGACTACATTTGAGGATCAAAATTAACCCCATGAGGTGTAAGAATTACCTACATACTAAAATGTCCAGGAAGCTGAAACTAAAATTTTCACAGACATATGCAAAGACTATTTTCCTATATTTTTTCTAAAGGAAAAAGGTAATAAACTGAGTCTATTACTTATTGATATGCCCAGAGATTGTGCATCACATGCCCCTAATCAGAGGTGGTGGATGGATCCACTGTAACAAGGTTTTCTAGCCTCAACATTAGAATCAGACATAGGAACTCAAGAGTGTGTGGAAGCAGACACAAGATCAGCACAGGATCAAAATGTAAAGGAATGGACAATGCCATAGCAATTCCTATGTTGGGTCTCTCTGGAAAAACAAAGGAAACTCTCCTCTAGTGTCATCAGATACTAATGTCTGCAATGGATTATCTTCCTTTGCAGATGGTCCAGAGCTTCAAAACTGAGGCTGGAGTGTCACATCTTAAAAGAACGGCTGTATCTTGATAAGCAGGTCCTACTCTTGGCACATGCAACACAAACATGCGCTCAGATATGTAATGCTGGGAATCAAACAATTCCTAACTTCACTAATTGTTATGGGTTCTGATGCCCATACATGTCATGAATGGTCTGACTTGTCTCGAACAATGTACAGGTGAGTTTTGGTCATACCAAGGTTCAGCTGAGACGAGGAAGATAGCCAGAGCCTGACTGATAAGAACCCACATTGCTGATGCTTTTACTTGCCCTCCTGGGCTCTGATTGAATGAGTGTTTGTATTCAAATTGAGCAGGAATTAACAACCAATAAGGGGAGTGATCTCGGTTCCACCAATGGAGACAAACCCTGCTGTACTCCTGGAGATCTCCGTCAGAGCTGTCGATTCACTCTTGTCTCCCTCATGAATGTGTGCTGGATCAGAAGCAGTGGAATCAAAAGTGAACGAGTGGAAAAAATATAATTTACTCTCAGCTCTGACTCCAATTATCAAAAGGAAAACGTCCACCTCTGTAAAGTATGGGGTGATTGATCCTCTCTCAGACTGCCTGGGCAGTGCATCTGGCTATCTACATGACAGTCACTGTTTCTGCCTGTACCTGGCTTTTTGTGAGTCTTAGCTGCAAAATGCTGCTTGTGGCTGAGATTTTTTGATATGTCATATCAGATTCTCCAACTGCAATAATTAAGTTCAAAAATTTCAGTTGTCTTCAAATATGTATTTTTACAAACATGTGTGTTTATGTCTAAGTGCATATTATGAAGTGCTTGGAAGTGGAAACGTTATTTACAAGATCTGCTCTGAACATGCCAAATATGTACACTGTATCCAATAACACAAAATGATTAAAAACTAATCTGAGGTATAAATTTTAGAGAGCATTATTCATGTTACATTATACTCTCAACATTTGCACATTCGTTTTTATGATTTACTGTGGCTCAACACATGTCTGTATGCATTTGTCAATATTTTGTTTTCAAAGAGCCAATTCAAACAAGTAAAATATTCTGTTCAGGATAAATATGTGAATATTGAAAATTTGAATACATTCAGTACATTCCCTTCACTAGAATTCATCTCTAGTCAGTACCAAATGCTTAGTATATTTACTCCCTTTTTGTGACATATGTGTTTGGGTAAACCACCTGTGTGTGCATGGATATAGTACCAATATATTTGCAAATTGCAGCCTCTCAGGATATCATAGCTGAGGAAATCTGTCTTTCCCATTCCATTGGCAGATAAAATAATATAAGCCACTCTGATAATATTTTGGATGTAAAGTCTTCCACAGGATTATTAGACTGTTCCATGTGTTTTTATACTGACACAATTGTGCATGCAAAATCAGATATGGGAATTCAAGAGTACAAATATGCTCAAATATCAGTCACATACTAGTTGCATGCAGACGTAAATAAGTAATGCCATAATTATATGGTGTTTCTCCCAGGTATGGAATTTACCAGTCAAGGTATACAAGCTGGTCAATAAAACTAAGAGTTCTTACCGTTACTCCCTAGGTCTCTAGGACTGGGATATACTGGTGATGTTTGTTTTCTTGTTTTGTAATATATGAATTCTAATAACAGGTGGCAGTGTTTCTTATTTATAAAATGGAAGGTTGTTGATATAGCCATCTAAGAGGCTGTCTGGACACTAACCAAAAGCAAAGATAACAAAGGGAGCGCTACTTAGTAACCCCACAGATGTTTCTTGTACATCACCACTTGTTTTACTATGTTTCTGTTTCTGATTCTATAGTTTGCATTCCTACTTTGCATTGCACATCTTGCAACTTTTATTGTTTGCCACCTGGACTAAAAGCTTGGTTCAATGAACTATATCTGCTGCATCTTTGTAATTCGCACACATATGGAATAGGTCAACTTTGCCTATTCCCCTGTGCACAAAATTTCTTCATACTGAAAAAAATGTTTTTCCCATTATTTTTGAATTAAGATCCTTTTAAATATTTTTTTCACTATCAGTGTCTTAGAAACTGTACCCTAATCCATTAATAAAGCTGCTGATCCTATTCATACCCCTTGTGCTGTTTTCATGTCAAAATCGTAGCAAAGAGAGCTACAAAAGCAAGTCTGTAAACTTGATTAAATTAACATCTTTTCCAAATGTTATAACTTGTCAATGCAAGATATATATAGTGTATCAGTGGCTCATTTCTCAAGGGATGTCTCAAGTTTTCATTTTCTTTCTTGACTGAGGCAGACATATATCATTAACCAGAAAACATTGTGCCAAATCCAGTAACCTAGTCTACTACACATGGCTAAGGAGATTGTAGACTAAGAAGCAGAACTTTGACCTGCAACTTACTTGAAGTCATATCATTTATAATTTGTTATATATATATATATATATGTGTGTGTGTGTGTGTGTGTGTGTGTGTGTGTGTGTGTGTGTGTGCGTGTGTGTGTGTGTGTGTATGCATACCCCATAGGTCTGTATGTCTAAAAGCTCAATGCTAAAATGTTCTATATACTCACCACATTATGCTCATCATTATGCTCATACACTGTGCTGGTTATGTATACAGTTTTAAATGTGTGATAAAATTATGTCAAGACGAAGTTGTTTTTATTTCAACATCTAAGAGCATACATGGTGTTTCAGAAGGAAGCAGAAAGGCATGTGTACTAGTATAAATACAATACTCAAATATGAAATTTTCTACTATGTAAAAGATGTATATACAAGCATATATGTGTATTTATGCATATCCTTATGCAAATGCATTCATATACATGTATATTTACATATGCACATAAATATATACTCTAATGGAAGAAACTTAAAAAACGTTTTGAGATATATAATGACAACTGCACATCTTATTTAATCTCAGAGACATCTCCCTCAATAGTTAATTATGTGTTATTTGGTTTGCTCATTAGCCAAGGGTATTCCAATTGTCCCCTAAAAGATTCTCACAGGCCAATTCTAAACTATGGATCAAACTCTCAATACAATTTCAAGAACCTATTTCTGAAATTTCTATTTACTTACGTCAGCCTAGAATAGAAAAGCAATTGGTGTCTAGTTACAATCTTCAATGAAACTGACTACATTTGAGACGTCTGACAGTCTGCATGTTACTAGAGGATGAACAAAACCCCTCACACTCATGAGCTGCACAATATAAACCAGAAAACGGTGAGAATTCCTTGGACATAGAGTTGCCACATGGTGCAAATATCACGGAGTAAAGAACTACCTTTGTAGATTAGGATTATATTTATGGGATTTTAGAAATATCCTATACACTAAAATTTCCAGGAACCTGAGAATGACATGTTCACAGACATATGAAAACTCTATTTCTATCATTATGCTAAATGAATAAAAGCATAAATTGAGTCCTATTACATATCGTTATGTCCATAGATCTGTGTATCCCATACCCCTAATCAGAGATGTTTCTTCATGCACCAAATGGGAAATAAAACAATGATGCGCAACTGGGCTCTTTCTCTAGTGCCTGAAAAACTTTATAATATTATGTTGAGATGCTACTTGTCTTCAACCAACCCCTCCCCTCAAGATTCAACAATGTATGTTTGGAAAGTAGGGGAAAAGATTCTAACAGATTCAGAGGTGGTTGATGAATCCATAGTAGCAATGTTTTACAGCCTCAACATTCCTTTTAGATGTAGAAATTCAGAGTATGAGGTAGCAGACACAAGATCGTCACAGAATCAAAATGTTCAGGAAATAACAGTGCCACAGCAATTCCCATGTAGTATCTCTCTGGGAAACAAAGGGGACCCTCTCCCCTACTCTCTGTCAGATACTACTGTATGAAATGTATTATCTTCTCTGCAGATGATACAGCACTTCAAAACTGAGACATGGATGCTACATCTTAAAAGAGAAGCCATAGCTGGAGCAGGAAGATCCTGTGTCTGGTACATGTGGTACTGTACGGTTGTTCAGTACTGTAATGCTGGGAATCAAACAATCCATGGCTGCTCCTTTCCACTGGCTCTGACTCCTGTAAAGGTCAGGAGCAGGCTGCCTTGTCTCGCACAATTTCCAGTCAGGCTTTGGTTATACCCATGTCCAACAGACCTGGAATATAGACAGAGCCTGACTGGTAAGAACCCACAGAGCTGACTCTTTTATTTGCACTCCTGGGCTCTGACTGAAGCAGTGTGTGCATTCAAATTGAGCAGGAATTAACAACCAATAAGAAGACTGAGCTCAATTAATTCCACCAATAGAGGCAAATCCTGCTGTACTCGTCAATATCTCCATCAGAGCTTCTTATTCATTCTTGTCTCCCACGTGAATGTGTGCTGCAGCAGAAGGAGAGAAATTGAAAGTGGATGAGAGGAAAAATGCAATTTACCTTGGGCACTGACTCCAATTATCAAACTGAAAATATCAACCTCTGGAAAGTATGGGGTGGTCCTCTATCAGGCTGCCTGGACAGTGCATCTGTGCATCTGGTTATCTATATATCTGTCTCTGTTTCTGCCTTGAGCTGGCATTTTGTGATTCTTGGCTCTAATATGCTGCTTGTGGCTGAGATTTTTTTGATATGTCATATCAAATTCCCTACATGTAATTTTTAAGTTCTTAAATTCCAGTTGTCCTCACATGAATATACTTACATACATGTGCATATGTATAAGTGCTTGACATGAAATGCTTAGAAGTGGAAATGTTACTTACATGTCTGCTCTGAGCATTTCAAATATGTACACGGTATCCAACAATACAAAATGATTAAAAAGTAATCTGAGGTGTTAATTTTAGAGAGTATTATTCATGGTACAATTATACTCTCAGCAGTTCACATTGTATTATTTCATGTGTGGCTCAATACATATCTGTATGCATTTGCCATTAATTTTGTTTTCAAAGAGCCAATTCAAACATGTAAACTATTCTGTTTATTATTAATATGTGAATATTGAAATTTTGAAGACATTCAATACATTACCCGCACTATAATACCTCTCTAATCAGTACTAAATACTTGTTACATATTTCCTCTCTTTCTGTGACATATGTGTTCAGGTAAACCATCTGTGTGTTTATGGATATAGGACCTATGTATTAGGCTATCATGGCTTAGAAAATCTGTCTTTCTAATTTCATCAGGAGATTAAATATCATGAGCCACTCTGATAATATTTTGGTAGTTTTATACTGTCAGAATTATACATGCTAAATCAGATATTGGGAAGTCAAGAGTACAAGTATGCTCAAGTATCTGTCACATACTAGTTGCATGCAGAGTTAAATCAGTAATGTCATAGAGACACGGTGTTTCTCACAGGTATGGAATTTACCAGTCCAAGTATGCAAGGTGGTCAGTAAAACTCAGAGTTCTTACAATTACTCCTTGTGTCTCTAGGACTGGAATTGACTGGAGATGCTTGTTTTCCTATTTTTTAATATGTGAATTCTAATAACATGGGCCAGTGTTTGTTATTTATAAAATGGAAGGTTGCTGATATAGCCATCTAAGTGGCTGTGTGGAGACTAACCTAAAGAAGCACAGATAAAAAAGGGAGCATTACCCAGGAACACCGCAGATGGTTCTTGTACATTACCATCTGTTTTACTATGATTCTCTCTCTGATTCTACCTTTTGCATTCTCAACTTTCAACTTCTAATGCCTGCACCTGGATTGAAAGCTTAGCTTAAATTAAGTATGCCTGCTGTACTTTTGTAATCCCCATACATATGGCATAGGAGCAAATGCAGATTCCTCTGATAATTAAATATCTTCATCCTGAAAATTGTATATTTCCTTATTTTTAAATAATGTCCAATGAATAATTCCTTGCACTGTTACTATCTTAGAGACCATCCCCTAAACCATTAACAAACCTACTGATTCTATTCATATCACTGCCGCTGTTTAAATGTCAAAACCGCAGCTAATGGAACTACAAATGCAAATCTATAAACTTGATTAATTTATCATTTTCTCCAAATGTTATAACTTCCCATCACTTAGCACTTCATAGTGTTTTAGTAACTAGTTTCCCAAAGGAATGTCTGAACTTTTCATCCTATCTTTCTTGACTAAGGTAGACATATAATATTCATAGGAAAATAAATTGTAACCAATACAGTAACCTATCATACTACACATGGCTAGGGAGATCATGGGTCCATAAACAGAACTTTCATTTTCAAATTACATGAAATCATATCATTTCTAATTGTGTTATAAATATGTAAACGTATACTCCCAAACACCATTAGGTCTGTCAGGAAAAGCATCATTTACACAATTCCAACCACACCTGATCTACACAAAACTCCCCATTATCCCTAGATCCAGAAGGTTTACTTGCAGTGGGTAGACACAGTTTATGATTTTAAACAAATGGATGCCTATTGTGACTAAAACGTCTTGTAATATAGAGGACTTTTTTTAAAAAAAAGCATTTTGAAAATTGCCATACCAAATCAAAGCACAAACTTTAAGCAATGCAAACAAAAGAAAGCTTTAGCAAAACAGTACCGAGAGACGTCCTCAGAAAACACTCTCAATTCCTCACACTTAACAGCAAATCTACAAACAAAGGATTGGTGCCATGATAGAATAAACCGTGTCTGTTTTTCAATCATATAGAGAGGACTTTCCATTCCAAATGTCAAAGTTAAACATTGTTACTCTTAATCACCGCCTTAAAGACATAGAATGGGATAGGTAGGTAAGCATTTGCATATGTAAGGATAAAGTAATTTTAACACAAAGTGGTATTTATTTTGACATTTAGTAGAGCAGACATGGTACGGCAGGAAGAAGCAGAAAGACATGTGAAAAAAACATAAATAGAGGGCACCTTATGAAATTCTCACCTAGGTCAAAGATAGATACACATAGATATACATATATACAAACTCATATGCAAAAATATGCATATAAAGACACATCCACATTCTTAGAAACATGCACACATATATACATATATACTTTTATAAGATGAATTGAAATGGATTGAAAAATGTAACTAGTTAGTTAATGTTACAGCTGCACATCTTATATAATTAAGAAATATAAGAAACATGTCTGTTAGCAGAGATATTTTGTTTGCTTGTAGGTTAAGTGCATTACTAAAATCCACCATTAGATGTCTCACAGATACTATCCAAATGTCAGTGATAAAAAATGGTTACACATAACCACCTATTTCTGAAGTCAATACATAATTTTATAACATAACAAAAATCCATCTAGTTGGTAACTAGTTAGAACCTTTTCTGAAACTGTCTACCTGTGAAAGGCCTGTTACTAGAGGGTAACCTAAACTCCTCACTCTCATGAGATGCTTGCCTTAAAACAGGGAATAGTGAGCAAACTTGAGACATGTTTTGTCACATTGGCCTAATGTCAAAAATTTCTTTGACATAATCAAGTACTACTGAGTATTAGGTTTAAATATAGGTGATGGAAGAAATATCCCACATTACTAAACTGTCCAACCATCTGACACTAGAATGATCTCAGCGCTAGGCAAAAACATTTCTCTGATTATGCCAAAGGAATAAAGAGATATACAGAATGCTAACGTCATATTGATATACCCATAAATTTGTGCATCAAATTTCCCTCATCAGAGATCTTTCTTCATGAACTCAAAAAGAAATAAAAGAATGATATTGAGGGGATTCTTTCAAAAATGCCTCACAGAATGTTGAAAACTTGCATGCTCAAATCAAAATAAACATGAACCCAAAATAAACAGACAGAAAATTTAGTGTAGTAACACCAAAAATTGTCATGCTCACACATATAGAAAACTCTCTGAACTACTCACACTTCACAGAAAATCTCCATGCAAAAGTTGTATGCTAAGATAGAATTAAACAATTTGCACTGTACTATCACCTTGAAAAGATTTTCTATTCCAAATGTCAATGCTAAAATTTGTTACTCATAGTCTCCAATTTAAGAACACAGACTGAGTTAGTAAATTATACATTTGTGTATGTATGATCAAATAATTTTAATAAGATGTGGTACTTATTGTGATTTTGTAGACCATATTTGTATTGCAGGGAGAAGCAGAAAGAAGTGTGAAAATAAAAACATAATGCTCAATAAGAAATTCTATGCTCAATAAGAAATTCTATGCTCAATAAGAAATTCTCAATTAGGCTAAAGCTACATTCACATGTGCACACATGTATTTGTATATATACAAACATGTATGCAAACACAAACATATACATTTCCACACCCATGCAAAAATAAATTGGAATAAAAATGTCATGGAGAGCATTGCAACAATAACACATCTTATACTATGATGGGATAGAAGAGATATCAATCTCAGTTGCAAGAGTTATTTTGTTTGCTTGTTGGCTAAGGGTGTTCTTAAAATTTCCCATGAGGGGTCTCACAGACTATTTTCAAATCAAAGTTATACCTCCCAACATGATAGGAAGAACCTATATCTGAAGGAGTTAATTATGTTATCAAAGTGTGTATATATATATAATATATATGGTACCATATATATATACATATATATATGTATATATATATGGTACCTTGTTAGAAGCTTCACTGAAACTGATCACATGTTAAGAGCCTGAAAGTATATCTGCTTGTATCTGCTTGTTACCTATGACTCTTGGCCTCAAAGTGCATAGTAATGCAAGTTAGCCTTATTGTTAACATGTTATATTTTAATAAAGTATCCCAGTGTTTTACATGTCCCAGCAATAAGTATGTTGAAGTATCGATTTACATGGCTGTGTAAACTATAAATGAAAACAAAAGTAACTTGAGGGATATTACTCAGAGACCACACATATGTTTCTTTTATTTGACCATCTTTTCTATGATGCTCCTGTCTTTGATACTGTTCTTTGCAATGACCCACTGTCAACATTTGTTGTCTGCCTCCCGCATAAATGGAACAAGAGCAATGCTGATGACGGTCCCTCATTTAAAGTCCCCTAATCCTGAAAAGTTATGTTTTCTCCTTTTTCTTTTCAAAAATAATGTTATTTAAACAATTTTATGCTCTATAAAGTTCTTAACAACTGCCCCCAAGACATTAATATAACTATAATTTCTACTCATAGCACACTTGCTCTGTTAACGTCTACACTGCAGTTAACAGAACTGTAAAATATGCCAGTAAACTTGATTACTTTAACAAGTTCTCCGATTTTTATTATTTATAAACACTTATACCTCATAGGATATTAGTGGATTGGTTTGCAAAGATATGAATGAAGCTTTCATTCTATATTTTTTAAGGCAGACATATATCATTCACAAGAAGACAAATTATGACCAATATAATAACCTAGCCTACTACATATGGCTAGCAGGATCATAGCCCAGAAGCAGAGCTTTCATTTGCAAATTCTCTGAAGCCATATATTTTCTAACTGCTTTATAAATATTCATCTATAGACCCACAGCCAACATTAACTATAGCTGTCTGAAATAAAGCATTATTTTATAGCATTACTGGATAAATCCTCTACTGCTCAAAAAGCTAACAACGTAAAAAGTTTTGTGCAGCCACATCAGATCAATACACAAAACTCTTCATTATTTCTGAACTAAGAATACATTAGACTCAGTTCATCTTCCAAAGGAATATGATATCTGGTGTAAGGAAAATGGCTTGTAAGAATTTAAAAAATCAGGATTTTGAAAACTTGAAACAAAAACAAATTTTGAAAACTTGAAACAAAAACAAACAAATATAACTGTTAAAAAAAGTGTCTTGCACAATGTCACAATAAAATTATCATGGAAGCACAGACAGAAATCTCTCTCAGTTTCTGAATTTAGCAGTAATGTTGAGAAATATGGATACTAATAGAAAGAAGCCTTCCTACAGGACAATAATTCTGATAGGTCTTAAAATTCCAAAAGACTCATTCTAAAAAGTTATTTATAATCACCTCATTTTGTGTTGATTATGTATGCATTAACATATGTAGGAGAAATTATGTTAAGTAGAAGTTGCATGTGCATCTTTAATATAGTAGAGAACTTCATATTTGAGCACACTTCTTTCTGCATTCACCAGAAGATGCTCTACCATGTTCAAATGAATACAATAATATATGTGTAAATATGCATAGCGGGTGAAAAAGCATTTGTATACATGCATTAATACATGTATTTATAATTATGCAAACACATCCATGTACATGCATGAATACAAGTAAAATACATATACAAACACATCCGTATACATGTATATATACAGATGCAAACACATTTATGTACATCCATGAATGCATGTATATATTCATACACATATACATATATACATCCCCATATGAAAGAAATTTAAAAATATTGGGAGATGAATTATGACAAATATACATGTAATTCCAAGAAAAGATACCTGAGACATCTCTCTCAAATGCTAGTTATGAGATATTTGGTTTACTTGTTCGCCAAGGGTGTTCCCATTGTCCCCCAAAAGAGTCTCACAAACCATTTCTAAACTATGGTTAAAACTCTAAATACAATGGTAAGAACCAATTTCTGAAATTTTTATTTATTTATGTCAATATAAAATAGAAAAACATCTTGGGCCTATATACAAGCTTCAATGAAACTGGCTACATGTGAAATTTCTGAAGTTTAACCTGCCTGTTACTAGAGGGGGACTTGCATGAGCTAAACACTGTAAACCAGAAAGCAGTGAACATTCTTCGGATATAGTGATGCTAGTAGTGTTAAGTATCATTAAAGTAGTGGACTACTTTTGAGGATTAGGAGTAACTCCATGAGAGGTAGACATAACCTACATGCTAAAATCTCCTAGAACCTGAGAAACAAATGTTCACAGACATAGGTAAGGAATATTTCCCTCATGCTGCTAAAGTAATATCAAACAATGAATGAGTCTTATTACATAATCATATGCCCATATAATGTCAAAGTCCTTCTGTATAAGCCTTGGGCCTGCACAGACAGGGATGGAAAACTAAACTGAATGCTCGGAAAAAGAAAGCAGTGTCACTGAGAATCCTTGTCACCCAGCTGGAAACAGATGGCAAAACTTTACCTGGTAACCAATAGTTACTTGGCAATATAGAGACTAATAGAAATGGGTTAAATTAAGATGTAAGAGTTAGCCAAGAAGAAGCTAAAGATAATGGGCCAATCAGTGATTTAATAATACATTTTCTCTGTGATTATTTCAGGGCTGAGCTGCTGGGGACAAACTAACCGCCCTCCTTACAACAAATTGGTGTTCCAACAGTGCTACTATTACTATACCTAAGAAAACTTGGAAAGAACCTCTAGATTCATAAAACCCCAAAGTTAAGTGCATGTTTTTCAACTGATGGCATGTCACAGTTCCCTTAAGAATGGTCTTCCTGAATCAGCTGTAGCAGAAAAAGAAACCCACACAGTTTCAAAACAGCAGCTCCAGGTCTGTGCTTCCTGTATGAACTCCGGCTCTTTCTGGAGTCTCTGGAGTCTGATCATTTAAATGGGTTTGTGAAATGAGTGCTACAACTTGCTTAATGACAACATAGACACATTGTGTGCCTAAAATGGGACAATATACATGGCTTTCAGAGGCAACGGACATGTGTCTGCCATATTTGACTGGATAGAGCAAGCAGGCAAGGATATGTTGACCTTAGCCACACACCCTTAGCATAAAAATAGAGGTGCTTCTGGTCAGAAAATAATTACAGATACACAATAAAGACAATTCAGATGGAAAAAACCTCTAAATAGATCACAGTGTTAGACAAATGTATGCATGCTTGGGAGAGAGGAAAAAAGGTGTACAGAGAGTTATAAAAAGAAGTAAATAATTTTAAAAAATAAATCGAAGTATTTAATGAGACAGAATATAGCTGTCATAAATTAAAGAAAAATAAGCCACAAAAAGATGGAACATACACAGAGTCTGGATTAGGTATATAATTGTGTTTTCTTTGAATTCTTTGATGGAGAAGAGACTTAGTACAGAGAAACATTTCAATGCACAGGATAATAAGCTAAACCAACATATATATCTTATAGGTGTATTGACTTAAAATATGGATCTACCAATATGTTTCTTTAGAAAAGGGGTTCCTCTTTTGTTTCCACAGAAGGGAGAACCTATGAAATCCTAAAGGTCGCAGTGAGCACTCCCAAATATTACTTTGCCCAGCAAGAAGCAGAGAGCAGTTGGGAGAGAACTAAGCCCATATTCCCAAATATTGCTTGTAAATGTTTCTTTACATTTAACCAGAGATATGTTATAGAGATTTACATTGGTATGGATCTTGGTTTATTAATACATATTTTAGGTCAATTTTTATATGTATATTTCTGTTCTTAATAAACATTTTGTCTTTGTGTAGCTCATTTAAAATATATAAGAAATATAGGTTAATAGATAATCATCTATAATAGTCAAGCTTGTAGTCATGTTAGTTAGGTTTCTTAGATATATAGACATATGTTTAATTTATGTAGAAATTCTTCAGATCATTCAAGACCTTCAGACTAAGGCATCTAAAATATTTTAATAACTTAGGACTTTTTATGACATAAGACACATCTGCTCCTGGCAGCACCAATTACTTCAGAGAGGTTGATGGACATTGAAGAAGCTCCTTATGGAATATGATAGTCATTTGGTAAAGAAACCTGGACTGAGTGATGATATGCTGTATGAACTGGACATGCAGGACCCACAGAAAAATGACGGCTGAACTTGACTAAAGGTGAGATGGTCCTTCGGGGCTCCTGCTACATGCAAGATTCTGCCAGACGTTCTTCAGGACACAGAAAAAAGCAACTGAAGGACTTTGTCATTAAAAGGCGCTTCAAATTTCCTGTTTGTGGAAAAGTCAGCTGGATACTATGGACCTGTAGAAAGAAGATAGATGCTCCAATGATACAGAAGATCTTTGGGTGACTCCAGCCAGCAAGACGTGTCTGTCAAATCTAGAGTTTTGGAAGTTGCTTACAATGCACTTCCTGTTTTCTTAGGTAATATTATATACTCCTGCGGTCCTTGATGGAGTTGAAGAATTTATAGTTATAGTTACAGATTTCCTTAGTTATGATAAAAGATAAAATAGATATAACTATTGTAACTGCAATTCTTGTTTGATACCTGTTTTGTTATATGTAATTTTATTATATTAATGTTAAAGCATTACTTTTTAAAACAGAAAAGGGGAAATGATGTAGTAAGTCCTTCTGAATACGGGTTGCATTCATTGGATAATGAATAAAACGACTGTCTTGGGCTTGGACAGAGAAAAATAGAGGCAGGCAGGGAAAACTAAACTGAATGTTGGGAAAAATAAGGCAGAGTCAGTGAAAAGCCATGTAGGCACTCTGGAGACAGATGCCAGAACTTTAACTGTAAGCCCCAGTTATGTGGCAATACACAGATTAATATAAATGCTTTAAATTAACATATAAGAGTTAGACATAAGAAGCTAGAGCTAATGTTACAAACAGTGATTTAGTTAATACAGTTTCTGTGTGGTTATTTCTGAGCTGATCAGGAGAAATGAACTAACAGCGAATCAATCCCACACCAGTTATTTTTAAGGGGTTATTTATTTTGGGGGGGTAAAACTTACATACACCATAAACAGTCAGGAAGGGAGCCTAGTCGCTGGAGCAGGAGCCGGGAGCAGGAGCCGGGACTAAGGCCGAAACCAAGAGGCCCAAGCCGAGATCTGTGGCTCTTTTTAAAAGAGAAATATACCACGCCCCAGTGGGCTGGTATTTCAGTGGCTATTGGCTGAAGGAGCAGAAGGCGCTCCCGCAGCAATGAACTAACAGTCCTCCTTATAACACCCATATATTTGTGAATCACATGTTCCTAATAAGATATGATTCTTCATGCACCATATTGGAAATAATTCAGTGATGTGCAGCTGGACTAATTCTCTGGTGCCTGAGAAACTTTACCATACTGTGTTGAGATGCTACTTGTCTTCAACAAGCCCCTCCTCTAAAATTCAAATATTTATATTGAAAAGTAAGCAGAAACAATCTAACAGATTTAGAGAAGTTAAAGAATCCATAGTAACAATATTTTCCAACATCAACATTACTATCAGACATAGGAATTCAGAGTCTGAGGTAGCAGATACAAGTTCTGCAAAGCCACAGTGTACAATAACTGACACTTTTGGCACATGTGGCAGAAATGGTTGCTCAGTACTGTAATGCTGGCCATCAAACAATCCCTGACTTTGCTAATGTCTATGAGCTACTACTCCTGTATTTGTCAGGAGCTGTATGCCTTGTCTTGGACAATTTAAGTTGGGCTTTAGATATCCACAAATCCAATTGAGATCTGGACTATATCCAGAGTTTGACTGGTAAGAACTAGCACTGCTGACATTTTTCTTTGCACTCCTGGGCTCTGCATGAAAGAGTGTATGCGTTCAAATGGAGCATACATTAAGAACTAATCAGGGGAGTGATCTCCATTCTACCAGTGGAGGAAAATCCTGTTTTCCCCTTGGAGATCTCCATCAGAGTGACTGATTCATTCTTGTCCCCCACGTGAAAAGTCCTGCAGCAGAAGCAGCAAAATCGATAGTGGGCAAGAGGGTAGTAAATGTAATTTACACTGGTCTCTGACTCCAATTATCAAAAGGATAATAACAACCTTTGGAAATTATGGACTGATCTTCTATAAGGCTACCTGGACAGTGCATGTGGCTATCAACAAAATAGTCTCCATTTCAGCCTGGAGATGACTTTATGTGACTCTGGGTTGTGAATTGCTGCTCCCTGCTGGAATTCCTGATATCATATCTGATTCCCCAACTGCAATCTTTAAGTTCTAAAATTCTAGTTGTCCTCACGTGTGTGAAGACATACATACATACATACATACATACATAAATACATAAATACATACATATATACATGTGAGTGTGTTGGTGTGCTTGCTATGAAATGTTTTTACATGGAAATGTTATTTTAAAGCCCAGCTCTGAACATCCCAAATATGCATATGCATCCAATAATGTAAAGATGCTTAAAAATAATCTGAGTTATTAATTTTAGAGAGGATTATTCATAACTCTTATATAGTCTTAACATTTGTACATTTGTTTTTATGATTTATATGTGGGTCAATACATGTTAGTATGTAATTACCATGAATTTAATTTAGGTTTCACAGAGTCAATTCACACTTGTAAAATATTTTTTTTGTTTAGTCTAAAAATGTGAATATTTAAATTTTGAAAAATTAACTCTATTCCCCTAACTGTGATTCCTCTTTAATCAGTACTACATCCTTAGTACATATTTACTCTCTTTTTGTGACATCTGTGTTCAGGTAAACCATCTGTGTGTGCAGGGTTATATGTCTTATATACAAGCAGATTGCATCCTCTCGGGACTATGAGAACTGAGAAAAACCTTGATTTACCATGTCCTCAGCAGATTAAATACATAAGCCACTCTGATAATATTTTGGCTTTAAAAACCTTTCATAGGATTATTAGAATGCTTCATGTGTTTTTACTGACAGAATTTTGCATGCAATCTCTGATATTGGTAATTTAAGAGTACAAGTGTGCTCAAGTATCTATGACATACTAACTGCATGCAGAGGTAAATCAGCAATGTCATAATGACACAGTATTTCTCACAGGTATGGAATTTACCAGTCAAGTTATACAAGCTCATTAGTAAAACCCAGAGTTCTTATTGTAACTCCCTATGTCTTTCTATGCCTGCAAATGACTGGTGATGCTTGTTTTTCTATTTTTAGTATGTTAATCCTAATAACAGGTGCCAGTGTTTCTTATTTCTAAACAGGAAGGTTGCTGATATTGCCACCTAAGAGGCTATGTATAAACTAAACAATAATGCAAAAGTAGCAGAGGAAGCATTACTCAGAGCCCCCACTGATGTTTCTTGTATATTACCACCTATTTCATATTTTTCTATCTCTGATTCTGTCATTTGCATTCCCATCTTTGCATTGGACATTTTTCAACTTTTCTTGTCTTTGACCTGGATTAAGAGGTTAGTTTCAATTAAATATATCTGCTGGACTTTTGCAATCCCCATACATAAGAAATAAGAGTAATGGTGCAGACTCCCCTATATATAAAAATCGCTTCATCCTGAAAAAATATTTTTTATTTTTAAAAATAAGGTCCTTTTTAACTATATATTGCACTATTACAGTCTTCAAGACTGTACCCCTATAAATACCTACTATTCTTATTCATAGGAATATTGCTGTTTTATGGTCAAAAACATCACTAAACAACTACAAAACAATTCTATAAACTTGATTAAATTACCATCTTCTTCATTGCCCACACTTAGTCATTCATATAGTATTAGTCACTAGTTTCACAAAGACATGTAGACATGTCTGAAGTTTTTGTTCTGTCTTTATTAACTATGGCAAATATATATCATTCATTGGAAAATAAGTCGTGCCCAATACAGTAACCTAGCCTACTACACATGGCTAGGGAGACTGTGGACCCAGAAACAAAATTTTCATCTTCAACTTACCTGAAGTCATATCATTTCTAATTCATAAACATATATATATATATATATATATATATATGAATTGTGTGTATGTGTGTGTGTTTATTTGTGTGTATACCCACAGACAACACAAGGTCTAAATGTCCAAATGGTCAGTGCTAAAGAGTTCTACATATTCACCACTTTATGTCCATACTATGTGTTGTTATGTATTCATTGTTAAATTTATAATGAAATTACTTCAAGATGAAGTTGTTTTTATTTGGACATGGTAGAGCATCACGATATTGCAAAAAGACATGTATACTCGTGTAAATACAGTACTCAAATATGAAATTCTCTATGTATACAAAAGATGCATATACAAGCATAGATATGTATATAAATGAGCATACATAAGCAAACACAGTCATATACATACATTAATGCATGTATAAATACATATGTTTATGCATATGTACATACACATATGAAAGGATTTTAAAAATATTTCAAGATATATTCTGACAATTACAAAACTTATTACATGAAAGAATATAAAGACATCTCCCTCACTTGCTAGTTATGAGTTATTTGGTTAATGTGTTGGCCAACAGTGTTTCCATTATCCCCCAAAAGAGTCTCACAAACCATTTCTAAACTTTGGTTAAAACTTTAAATACAATGGTAAGAACCTATTTCTAAATTTTCTATTTACTTATGTCAACATAGAATAGAAATACATTGGTCCCTTGTTACAACCTTCAATGAGCCTGACCACGTGTGAAACGTCTGGCAATTAATCTGCCTGTGAGTAGAAGAGGAACAAAACTCATCACTCTCATCGCTACACACCATAAACAAGAAAACAGGGAACATTCTTCCGACATAGTGTTACCAGAGAGGTTAAATATTGTGGAAGTAATGGACTACTTGGAGAATTAGGACTAACTCCATGAGATATAAGAAATGCTCTACACACTAAAGAGTCCAAGAATATAGACTAAAATGTCACAGATATATGCAAATACTGTATCCCTAATTTGCTAAAGGAATAAAAAGATGAACTGAGTCCTATTACATATTGATATGCCCATAGGTCTGTGCATCACATGCTCCTAATAAGAGAGGTTTCTTCATGCACTAAACAGGAAATAACACAATGGTATGCAGTTGGGATCTATCTCTAGTGCCTGAGAAACTTTACAATACTATGTTAATTAAGATGTTACTTGTATTCAACAATCCCCTGCCTAAAGCCTCAAACATTTATATTGAAAAGTAGGAAGAAGATTCTAACAGATTCAGAGGAGATGGATAAATCCACAGTAAAAATGTATTCCAGCTTCAAATTACTACCAGGCATAGGAATTCAGAGTTTGAGTTAGGAGACACAAGATCTGCACAGGAGCAAAATGTGCCAGAACTGGCAATGCCATAGTATTTCCTATGTAGTATCTCTCTGGGAAACAAAAGAGACTCTCTCCCCTGCTCTCTGTCAGATACTAATGTCTGAAATGAATTGTCTTACTTGCAGGTGATACAGTACTTCAAAACTAAGACAGGGATGTCACTTCATAAAAGAGAAGCAGTAGCTTGATAAGGACCCTATCTCTGGTCCTTGTGACAGAAATGGGTGCTCAGTACTGTAATGCTGGGAATCAAACAATCCCTGGGTGTGTTCCTTTCTATGGGCTTTGATTCCTGCACATGTAAAGAACAGTTTGCCTTGTGTCGAATATTTTAATTGGGCTTGTTATAGGCAGGTCCCACTAAAACCTGGACTACAACAAGAGCCTGACTCATAAGAATGCTTACTGTTACGGCTTTTATTTGCATGCTTGCCCTCTGATTGATGGAGTGTGTGCATTCAAATTAAGCACAAATTAAAAAAATACAATAAGGGGAGTGATTTCAGTTCCACCAATGGAGGCAAATCCTGCTGTACTCTTGGAGATCTCCATCAGAAATGCTGATTCATTCTTGTCTCCCCGGTGAATGTGGGCTGCAGCAGAAGCAGCGAAATCAAAAGTGGACAAGAGGTTAGTAAAAGTAATTTACCCTGGGCTCTGACTCCTATCATCAAAGGTAAATATTAACCTCTGGAAAGTATGGGGTGACCCTCTATAATGCTACCTGGACAGTGCATCTGGTTATCTACATGATAGTCTCTGTTTCTGCCATGAGCTGGCTTTTTATTGATTTTGGGCTGCAAATCACTGCATGTGGCTGAGATTTTCTGATATGTCATATCAGACTCCCCAACTGCAATAATTAAGTTCTTAAATTCCATTTGTCCTCACATGTTCATACATATATACATGTGAATGTGGGTGTATGTGTATGAGTGCCTGCTATGAAATGCTCGTAAGTGCAAATATTATGCACTAAACATCCTCAATTTGCATACTGTGTGAAACAGTCTCATAATGATTAAACAATAATGTAAGGTATTCCTTTTAGAATGAATTCCTCATATTACCTACATACTCTCAACTATTGCACATTTTTCATATGATTTCATGTGTGACTCCATAAACATCTGCATGAATTTGACATTAATTTTTTTTGCACTGATAATTCATACTTGTAAAATACTCTGTTAATCATTCATAGTGTACATTGATACTATGAACAAAATCAAATATTAAAAGAGAAGCACTATCTTCAGAAGCAGGATCCTACTTCTAACACATGTTAAAGAAACTGGTGCTCAGCCCCATAATGCTGGGAATCAAACAATTTCTGCTTTGATGATTTCAACAGGTTCTGACACTTGTATATGTCGGGAGCAGTCTGCCCTGTTTCTGACAATTTCCAGTCGGGCTGGCTATAGGCAGGTCCAGCTAAGACCTGGCCTATAGCCAGAGCCCGACTGGGAAAAATCCGCACTGCTGACGCTTTTATGTGCACTGCTGGGCTCTGATTGAACGAGTGTCTGCATTCAAATTGAGCACGGATTAAGAACCAATAAGGGGAGTGATCTCAAGTCCACCAATAGAGGCAAATCCTGCTGCAGAACTCCATCAGAACTGCTGATTCATTCTTATCTACCCCGTTATGTACGCTGCAGTGGAAGCAGCGAAATCAAAGTGGAAGAGAGAAAAAAATGTAATTTACCCTGGGCTCTGACTCCAATTATCAAATGGAAAATATCAACCTCTATAAAGCATAGAGTGATCCTCTATAAGGCTACTGGACAATGCATCTGTCTATCTAAAAACAGACTCCATTTCTGCCTGGAGCTGGCTTTTAGTGACTCTGGGCTGCTTGTGGCTGAGATTTACTGATATGTCATATCAGATTCCTCAACTGCAATGATTAAGATCTTAAATTCCAGTTGTCTTCACATGTATATAGTTACAAACATGTGTATATGTATAAGTGCTTGATATAAAATGCTTGGATGTAGAAATGGTTCAAAATCTGCTCTGACCATCCCAAATACGTACACAGTATCTAATAATGAAAAATGATTTAAAAAGTATCCAAGGCATTAATTTTAGAGAGAATTATTCATGATGCATTTATATTCTCCACATTTTCCACTTGATTGTATTATTTAATGTGGTGCCCAGCACATGTCTGTATGTATTTGTCATTAGTTTTTATCTTCAAAGAGGCAATTCAAACTCATAAAATATTCTGTTTAGTATTAATATGTGAATACCGAAATTTTGAATACATTAAGTACATTCCCTTCACTAGATTTCCTTTCCAATGAGTTCTCCATACTTATTCATATTTACTCTCTTTTTTGTGACATCTGTGTTTAGGTAAGCCACCCGTGTGTACATAGATATAGGTCCTATATACTAGCACATTGCATCCTCTCTGGGCTATCATCGCTGAGGAAATCTTGCTTTCCCATATCATCAGTATATTAAATAACATTAGCCTCTTTGATAATACATGACTGTAAGAATCTTCCCCAAGATTATTAGAATGTTCCATTGTTGACAGAGGTTTCTGGCCCACCTGGTTCTTTTTATAAAACAAGAATCCTGAATCAAATTTACTTTCTTTATCTTTTCTCCTGAGCATTATCCATAGCAACTTGTAATCAATATTCTAAACAAAGACAAACATCTATCTATAGTCCAGTTTTTGGGGGAAAATGTGGGTGAAGTTTTCAAGGTTACTTCCTGCAGTAGACCAGGCTGTCCTTAAATTCACAGAGATTTGCCTTCCTCTGCCTCCCAAGTGCTGGGGTTAAAGATATCTGCCACCACACATTGAACTCACTGAGATCTACCTGCCTCTGCCTCCCAAGTGTTAGGATTAAAAGGGTGAGCTACCACACCTAACTACGATCTTTCACTATTTTTTTTTTATTTTAATGACTTTATCATTTTTTTCTTTTCTCTCAGAAGCCGACATATAATTTTAAACACACTGTAAACTATTTAGAGTTTTTCTTCATCTGAATCTATTTTTACTGTATATCTCTCTTTTGCTGACCACATTGATCTTAAATTTGCTAAGCAATATTGCTAGGATTATAGCCGTGGCTTTGACAGATGGATCCAGCCTATTCTTGAGCTTTCTGAGAGTCTAGACTCATGGCAGAGGTACTGGCCAGGGCCATGTTTATTGCCAGAACTCCATGGAATTTCAAGATTCCTGAAACCAACAAGAAGCATGCTGTTGGCTATTCACAAGCAATATTTAAGTGTTTGGTGGCAGGGTCTCTTAAAAGAGCTATAAGTGTTTGCAGCTAAAGATGAATCAGGAAGCCTCTCTTTAATGAGATGTAATAACTGTAGCAAACATAGTCCATCGGAGAAGATAATATCAAGAAGCCATGCTTAACTTTGTTTATTTTTGTCTAGAGTTATTTTTTTAAACTCTCTCAGGTTCTAAGTGCATTTAGCTGTCCACACTTGTACCATTTGTTGAAAGAGGTTTCTGTCCCACCCAGTCCTTTATCTATTTAGACATGAGTAAACACACTGAGGCCTACATCAATATAAACTTATTGCCCTATTAGATCAGGTTTCTTATTAACTCTTATAACTTATGTTAGCCCATAATTCTTTGCCACACCAACTCCAGTGTCATCTGTGTGACATGACTTATGTCATTAGGCCAGATGGGAGCTATGTGCCCATCAGGACTAGGCTTCCTGGAAGTTCCTGGCAGAGTGCTCACCCCTGACCTCGTATCAGTTCAAGATATGCTTCTCACTTGATCAGGTACCTGAGATATGGGTCTGTGTATTCTCTTTTATGAGTATTTCTTTTTCTTTTATGTATTAATCAAACAATATCTCTTGGAAGATGGCTGACAGACGCAGAGGGACTTGATGTCCCAGAGGATCATGACAATAATAGTAATATAGAAATGGAGCCAACAGTATCGAGTCATGAAATTAATGACCTACTTAGGAATTTAAGTAATAGGCAATCATGGAACATTTCCATGTAAGATCTACCCATAATTCAGGCCGTTGTGAAGGTGGTGTGGAGGCAAAATGAAACCTTTTGGGATATCCTTAATGGATTGCAACAGGAGGAACTGTTTGTGGAAAACCTAGATATACTTGATAGTGCAACCATAGCAGTCCAGGCACTTATTTGAATGAACTCTCAGCTAGAAAGAGTCCATTGAGAATTCCCACTACTACGATGTATGGTAGAAAGCATTATCTAATTCAAGGAAGGTGGTGGGCTCCTCCATTAAGAAAGAACTATGAGGGAATGTATAAAACTACACCTGAGCCATTGCATATAGAGGAGTATATGATGAACAAGGAAGCAGATGGTTTAATGTAGAAGGGCAAGGAACATTATATTGGTCATTAAATTCCATGGAAAAATTGTCCTGAACTAGGCCTTCCTGGTGTCTGATATCTAAAGCCAGCCAATAAGCAGTTATACAACAAGTGTTAAAATAGTATTTCCTTCACTGACCACGAGACAGAGTTAGGCAAACGTTAGAAGGAGGCATGAAGATTAATCTGGTATAGTTCAGTGAAACTATTGCAGCGGAAATATCAGCTAGAGTTGAAACCACTAGTCTGAGGTTTGGATTTCGTCTGGGCTTTGAGCATGTTCACAGGGGCAGAAGGCTCCTGGGGTAGAGGATGCAACATGTCTAGCACTAGTTCCTGATAACGTATCTTTTCTGAGAAAATGCTGATGTTGCTTTGTTTCCACATGATCTGTTCCGTGTTTATATACTATATAATCAACTAACGGCAAAAGTAAAATTGCAGCAGATTCAAACCACTCTCTTGTGTGTTGTGTCTGTTTGTCAATAGCTGAACTTTTGCCTTCCTGAGTACCAAAGTCCTGGTTCTCCTACAGTCGTGGTATCTCAAGTGAGCCAGTCCATCGCAATTCTTGTCTTTGTTGGCCACGTGACTTGGTACCTTTTCGGGGAGGCAGTCACATCTTGCATCCTCTGTGCCTGGATGATGATCATAGACTGAGCTTTTCTCTTCCCAGAATTCTCTTGTTCTCATTGCCCAACCACTATTTCCTGCCTGGTTACCCTGCCTCTACTTCTAGTCTAGCTATTGGCAAGTCAGTGTTTATTTATAATACAAGTAACAGGGTACAGACCATTGTCTCACAGCATTCCATTCCATGTGTTTTATACTGACAGATTTATGAATGCAAACTCTGATATTGGGAATTCAAGACTACAGTTGTGCTCAAGGATCTGTCATAATGTCATAATGACACGGTGTTGCTCACAGGAATGAAATTTACCTCTGAAGGTATACAAAATGGCCAGTAAATTACTGTTACTCCATATATCTATATGGCCTGGCATTGACTGGTGATGCTAGTTTTCCTAGTTTTTAATATGTGAATTTTAATAATAACTGTCAGGGTTTCTTATTTTCAAAAAGGAAGGATGCTAATATAGCCATTTAGCTATATTTATAAAATGAATATAACAAAGAATATTAAAAAATATAAAATGAAATATAAAAAAGGGAGCATTACTCAGAGATCCCACCATTCTCTTGTACATAACTCCCTATTTTTACTATGTTTCTGCATCTAATTCTATATTTTGCATTCACAAATTTGCATTGCCCAACTGTCAACATCTGTTTTTGTAACCTGGATAAAAAACTTTTTGAACTAAGGATATCTGCTCTACTTTTTAATACCTCTATAAATGGAATAAGAGCAAATACAGATTTCCCTGCAGATTAAACATCTTTATTCTGGAAAATTATGCTTTTCCCTTATTTTTGAAAATAAGGACCATTGAACTATTTCTTGCACTTTTGATATCTTAGAGACCATTCCCTAAGTCATTAACATACCCACTGATTCTATTCATACCACTGCCACTGTTTTAATTTCCAAACTACAGCGAAAGCAACTAGAAATGCAAACCTATATACTTGGTTAATTTACCACCTTCTCCAAATGTTATAACTTGCCAAATCTTAGCCTTTCATACTGTATTAGTGACTAGTTTCCCAAAGGCATGTCTAAAGTTTTTATTCTAACTTTCTTGACTAAGGCAGACACATATGATTCAAATTGTATCAAATACAGTAACATATGGTACTACACATGGATAGGAAGATCATGGTCCTAGACATAGAACTTTCATCTGCAACTTACCTGAAGTCAGGTCATTTCATATATATATATATATATATATATATATATATATATATATATTCAACATTAAGTCTAACTGTCAGGAAAAAGCATCATTTACACAATTTCACACACAATAAAATGGTTAAGAACTTACTATGTTGTGTCCAATGACACCTGATCTACACAAAACTCTCCATTATTCCTAGATCTAGAATGTATTGCATGCAATGGGCAGACACAGTTTATGATTCTAAATAAATGAATACCTATTGTGACCAAAATGTCTTGTAATAGAGATAGGAAACTGAAAAACACAGCATTTTGAAAATTTCCATACCAGAAACAAAAAGCAAGCATAAACAATGCAAACAAAATACAGGTTTAGTAAAACGCCAAGTTGAACTGTCTTCAGAAATCTCATTCATTTTCTCACACTTAACAGCCAAACTACAGACAAACAATTGGTGCTATGGTAGAACAAGCACATTTCTGTTGTACAATCATATAGATAGGACGTTCCACACCAAATGTCAAAATTAAAAATTGTTATGTATAACCGCCATCTTTAGTACTTGAATGGAATAGGTAGGTAAGCATTTGCATATGTAGGATAAAATAATTTTAATACATTTTGTATTGATTTTGACATTTAGTAGAGCAGATATGGTCCTGGAGGAAGAAGAAAAAGAAGTGTGAAAAAAACATAAATACAGTGCTCAATAGGAAATTATTACCTAGGTCAAAGATGTATAAACATGATATGCATATATACAATCACATATGCAAATATATGCATATATATAGGTATGTCCACATTCTTAAATACATACACACATATATACGTATACACTTATATGAAAGGAATTGAAAAAAATGTAACTAGGCAGATATTGTTCAACAGAACATCTTATATAATAATGGAATGTTAAAGGAAGACTGCTTGGCCACTTTTTAGTTCCACAGCTGCCCAAACCCCAGAGACAATCACACAGAAACTAAAGTATTTAAATCACTGCTTGACTCATTAACTCTAGCTTCTTATTTGCTAACTCTTACATCTTAATTTTACCCATCTCCATTAATTTGTGCATCACCATGAGATTTTGTCCTACCAGCAAATTTCATTACATCTCTCTCCTCTGTCTCCAGGGGGAGCTCCATGACTTACCTCTCAACTCTGCCTCCTTTCTCTCTGCATTCGGTTTAGTTTTCCCTGCATCCCTAGCTGTGCCCAATCTTCAGGCCAAGGAAATCCCCCATCAAAGGAATATAAGGAATATGTCTCAGTAACCAGAGTTATTTGGTTTGCTTGTTGCTTGAATGCATTACTACAGTCTACCATTAGAGGTCTCACTTATTATTTTCAAATGTCATTGCTAAAAATGGTTACACATATCCAACTACTTCTGTGATTCATACATACTTATAACATCATAACACAATTCTGTCAGGTTGATAACTAGCTAGAACCTTCAGTGAAAGTGCCTACCTGTGAAAGGCCTGAACAATAATAGGCCTGTTACTAGAGAGTAACCTAAACTCCTCACTCTCACGAGATACTTGCCTTAAAACAGGAAGGAGTGAGCAATCTTGAGACATATTTTGTCACATTGGCCTAAATTTCCTGGGCATAATCAAGTACTACTGAGGATCATGATTAACTCTATGTGATGGAGGAAATACCCCACATTGCTAAATTGTCCACCCATCTGACACTAGAATGGTCTCAGACCTAGCTAAATATATTTCTCTCATTTTGCCAGTGAAACAGAGAGATATATACAGAATGCTGATGTCATATTAATATACCCATAAATCTGTGAATCAATTGTCCCTCATCAGAGATGTTGCTTCATGACTCAATGACAAGTAAAAAGATGATATGCATGGGGTGATTTCAATAATGCCCCACAGAATGTTGAAAACTTGCATACCAAAATCAAAATAAACATGAACCTAAAATAAACAGACAAGATATTTAGTGCAGTCACACCATAAATTGTCACACGAAAACAGATTGAAAACTCTCTCAACTACTCTTACTTAGCAGAACAGCATCATACAAAAGTTGGGTGCTAATATAGAATCAAACCATTTGCATTGTACAATTGCCATGGTGAAACTTTCTATTCCAAATGTCAATGCTGAAATTTATCATTTGTAGCCACCAATTTAAGAACACAGAGTGAGTTAGTTAATCATCCATTTGTGTATATATGATCAAATAATTTTAGCAATGCAAGTAAGCCTTATTATTAATATGTATATTCTAATAAAGTATCCCAGTGTTTCACATGTCCCAGCAATAAGTGTTTTGATTTGTCCATCTTCGTGGCTGTGTAGACTATAAAGAGAAAACAAAATTAACTTGAGTGATATTGCTCAGAGACCACACAGATATTTCTTCTATTTGACTATTTTTCCTAAGACATTTCTGTCTCTGATATTATTCTTTGCATTGGCCCAGTGTAACATTTGCTGTCTGCCTTCTGACTGAGTGAGGTAACCCAGACCCACAAAGAGGAATATGGTATGGATTCACTCATAAGTGGATTCTAGCCATAATTAAAGGTCTTTGAGCCTATTATTTGTGATCCTAGAGAAGCTAAATAAGAAAGTGAACCTGAAGAAAATCATGTAGTTATCCTCCTGGAGATTGGAAGTAGACAAGAGTGCCAGGCAACCTCGGGTGCATGGGGGGTGGAAAGGTTGTTGGAAGGGGAGAGGGCTAGAGAGAAGGGAGTAGGGGAGGAATGGGGAAAGCTCAGGGGATTGGGATGGGGGGGAGGGAGGAAGGATGGATAAAACTTTATGAGCAATCAAGAGTTCTACTGTTCTTATGTAATCCCCACATAAATGGAATAAGCACAATGCAATAACTGTCCCTCACTTAAAGTCTCTTAATCCCCCAAAATTATGTTTTGTCCTCTTTATTTTTCAAAAATAATGTCCTTCCAACAATTATATACACTATAAAGGTCTTGTAGACTGCCCCCTAAGCCATTAATATAACTAGTGTTTCTACTCATAACTCTTCTGCTCCATTAATGTCCACACTGCATTTAACAGTACTATAAACTATTTCAGTAAATTTGATTATCTTATCATGTTCTCCAATTTTTATTATTTACTAACACTTAGCACTCATAGGATATTAGTGGCTTGGTTTGCAAAGATATGTATGAAGCTTTCATTCTATCTTTTTTAAGGCAGACATATGTCATTCATAAGAAGACAAATTATGATCAATATTATAACCTAGCCTACTAACCAGGAATAGTGAGATCATAACTTTTTCTGAAAATTCTCTGAAGACACATATTTTCTAAATATTTACCCTTATACACACAGCCAACATTAACTGCAATTGTCTGAAGTAAAGCATCATTTTACTTCAAAAAATAAATGATCCACAACTGCTCAAAATGCAAACAACTTAGAAAGATTTGTGCAGCCATACCTGATCGATACACACAACTCTCCATTATTCCTAAACTAAGAATATGTTAGACACAGTTCATTTTCCAAAGGAATATGATATCTGGTGTAAGAAAAGTGACTTGCAAAAGGATACACAATTTAATTTTTAATAACCCTAACCCTAGTAAAGACACACATACATGCATATATATGTAAATATGCACATACAGATGCAAACACATTTGTATACATGCATGAATTCATATATATACAAATGCAAATATATTTGTATACATCCATGGATATATTTACATATGCATATACATATATACATAATAATATGAACAGAATTCAAAAATATTAGGAGATATATTGTGACACCTACAAATCTAATTGAATGAAAGGATACGAGAGACAACTCCCTCAATTGCTAGTTGTAAGTTGTTTGGTTTACTTGTTGGCCAAGGGTGTTCCCAATGTCCCCCAAAAGAATCTCACAAACCATTTCGAAACTATGGTTAAAACTCTAAATACAATGGTAAGAACCTATTTCTAAAATTTCTATTTTCTTATGGCAACGTAGAATAGAAAAACATGTGGAACATAGTTACAAGCTTCAATGAAACTGGTTACATGTGAAAGGACTGAAAGTGAATCAGCCTGTTACCAGAAGGAGAGCAAAACTCCTCACTCCTTTGATCTGTACACCGATCTGAACATTCTTCAGACATAATGATGCCATAGGGGTTTAATAACATGGACATAACGGACTATTTTTGAAGTTTAGGATGAAATTCATAAGAGGTTAGACATACCCTACACACTAAAATGTCCTAGAACCTGAGACTAGATTGTTAGCAGACATAGGCAAAGAATATTTCCCTCACTCTGCTAAAGTAATTAAAATACTGAGGTTTTATTTCTTTCTATGTAATACCAATCAAAATTCCCACATCCTCCTTTCCTCCCACTTTCCTCCTGCTAATTCCCCCATACATACTCTCTCCACTCAACCCCTCTCCAGTCCTAAGAGATGGCAAGGCACCCTGCCCTGTGGCAAGTCCAAGGCTGTCCCTTCTACATCTAGACTGAGCAAGGTATGAATCCAAACAGAATATGATCCCAAAATGCCAGTACATGCAGTAGAGACAAACCCCAGTGTCATTATCATTGTCCCCTCAGTCTGCTCCAATTGTCAAAGACTTTCAGAGGGTCCAGTTAGATCCCATGCTCATTCATTCCCAGTCCAGGTGGAGTTGGTGAGCTCCCATTAGCTCAGGTACACTGTCTCAATGAGTGAACCAACCCCTCGTGGTCTCGACTTTCTTGTTCATATTTTCCCTCCTTCCACTGTTCAACTGAACCTTGAAAGCTCAGACCTGTCCTCTGATGTGGGTATCTGTCTCTGTCTCCATCCATTGTCAGACGAAGGTTCTATGGTGATATTCAAGACAGTCATCAGTCTGACTACAGGACAAGGTCAATTCAGGCACCCTCTCCTCCACTGCCCAGGGTCCTAGCTGGGGTCATCCCCATGAACTTCTGGAAACCTCTCTAGAACCAAGCCTCTTGACAGCCGCAAAATGGTTCCCTCAATTAAGATATCCCCTTCCCTGCTCCCAATTCCATCCTTTCTCCATCTCAACCATCCCACTCCCACAAGCTCTCCCAACTGAGTTTTATTACATACTCATATGCCCACATGATGTCAGAAGTCCTTCTGTAGAAGTGTTGCTTTATTGGTTAATGAATAAAGAAACAATCTTGGGCCTGCACAGAGCAGAATACAGGTAGGCAGGGAAAACTAAACTAAATGCTCAGAAAAGAAAAGCAGTGTCACTGAGAAGCCAAGTCGCCTCACAGGAGACAGATGCTGGAAATTTACATGGTAAGCAATAGTCACTTGGTGATTCGCAGATTAATAGAAATGGGTTAAATTAAGATATAAGGGTCAGCTAATAAGAAGCCAAAGATAATGGGCCAAGCAGTGTTTTAATAATACATTTTATGTGTGATTACTTCAGGGTTGAGCTTCTGAGGATGAACTAGCTGCCCTCCTTGCAACAAATTAGTGCTCTAACAATGTCCACTATTACTATAGCTATCTTAAACCTCAAAACCTAGGAAATGAACTATGGATACAAAAAAAAAAAACAAAGTTAAGCCACATTTTTTCAGCTGCTGAGAATTTATAGTTATAGTTACAGATTTCCTTAGTTATGATAAATATTGTAACTGTAATTCTTGCTTGATAAATGTTTGGTTATATGTAATTTTATTATGTTGATGTTAAAGCCTTCCTTTTTAAAACAGAAAGAAGGAAATGATATAGTAAGCACTTCTGTATATGGGTTGCAAAATTGTTTAATTAATAAAGGAATCGTCTTGGGCTTGCACAGAACAGAATAGACGTAGCAGGGGAAACTAAACTGAATGTTTAGTAAGTTGGATGTTTAGTAAAAGAAGGCAGAGTCAGTGAGAAGCCATGTAGACACCCCAGAGACAGATGCCAGAACTTTAACTGTAAACAATTTCTGCTTTGATGATTTCCATGGGCTCTGACACTTGTATATGTCGGGAGCAGTCTGCCTTGTCGCTGACAATTTACAGTCGGGCTGGCTATAGGCAGGTCCAGCTAAGACCTGGCCTATAGCCAGAGCCCGACTGGGAAGAACCCGCACTGGTGACGCTTTTATTTGCACTCCTGGGCTCTGATTGAACGAGTGTCTGCATTCAAAATGAGCACGAATTAAGAACCAATAAGGGGAGTGATCTCAAGTCCACCAATAGAGGCAAATCCTGCTGTACTGCTGCAGATCTCCATCAGAACTCCTGATTCATTCTTGTCTCCCCCGTTATGTGCGGAGAAGCAGAAGCAGTGAAATCGAAAGTGAATGAAAGGAAAATGCAATTTACTCCGAGATCTGACTCCAATTATCCAAAGAAAAATCTCCAGCAATGTAAAGTATGGGGTGATCCTTTATCAGGCTGCCTGGACAGTGCATCTGGTTATCTACGTGACAGTCTCCATTTGTGCCATTGCTGGCTTTCTGTGATTCTCAGATGCAAAATGCTGCTAGTGTCCGAGATTTTTTGATATGTTATATCAGATTCCCCATCTGCAATGATTAAGTCCTTAAATTCCAATTGTCCTCACATGTATATGCATACACACATATAAGTGCATGTATAAGTGCTTGATTGGCAATGCTTTGGAGTAGAAATGTTATTTACAAGATCTGCTCTGAACATCCCAAATATGTACATTGTATCCAAATACAAAACGATTAAAAAATAATCTGAGGTATTGAGGTATTAATTTTAGAGAGCATTATTTATGACACATTTATAGTCTCAAAATTTCACATTGGTTTGTATGGTTTAATGTGTTGTTCAACACATGTTTTTATGCTTTTAACATTAATTTTGTTTTCAAAGAGCCAATTCAAACTGATAAAATATTCTGTTCAGTATTAATACGTGAATATTCAAATTTTAACCAAATTCACTACATTCTCTTCACTAGAATTCCTCTCCAATCAATTAGTCCTCCATACCTAGTATGTATGTATGTGTATATATGTGTATGTATGCATATATATATATATATGTATATATATATATATACTCTTTTTGTGACATCTGTATTCAGGTAAACAACCTCTGTGTGCACAAATGTATGGCCCATATAAACAAGCACATTGTATGTCTCTGTGTGTATGTATGTGTGTGTGTTTGTGTGTGTAAGTGTGTGTCTGTTTGTGTGTGTGTGAGTGTGTGTGTATTTTATGTGAATGAGTGTCTGATATAAAATGCTTGTTAGTGAAAATGCTAATTTTAATCCCTACTCTGAACATCCCCAAAATGGATACTGTATCAAACAGTCTCATGATGATTATGTAATAATCTAAAGCATTCATTTTAGAATGAAAGATTTATAAAACTCCTTTACTCTCAACAATTTCACCGTTTTTCATATGACTTCATGTGTGGTTACACAAATGTCTGCATGAATTTGGCATTATTTTTACTTCCACATTGACAATTCATTGTCATAAAATATTCTGTTAAGCATTCCTTGTGGAATATTGAAATTAGGAACAAATCAAGTATGAAAAGAAAAGCCGTAGCTACAGAAGCAGGATCATACTTCTGGCATACACGAAGGAAGCGAGGGATCAGCACCGTAATGCTGACAATCAAACAATCCCGACTCTGCTGATTTCCACGGGCTCTGACACCTGTATGCATCAGGAGCAGTCTGCTTTGTCGCTGACACTTTCGAGTCGGGCTGGCTATAGGCAGGTCCAACTAAGACCTGGACCATAGCCAGGTCCGACTGGCAAGAGCTCTCCCTGCTGCCGCTTTTATTTGCACTCCTGGGCTCTGATTGAACGAATGTCTGCATTCAAAATGAGCATGATTTAAGAACCAATAAGGGGAGTGATCTCAATTCCACCAATGGAGGCAAACCCTGCTGTACTCTTGGAGATCTTCGTCAGAGCTGCTGATTCATTCTTGTCTCCCCCGTGAATGTGAGCTGCAGCGGAAGCAGCGAAATCGAAAGTGGAAGAGAGGAAAACATGTAATTTACCCTGGGCTCTGACTCCAATTATCAAAAGGAAACTTTCAATCTCTTTAAAGCATAGGATGATCCTCTATCAGGATACATGTACAGAGCATATGGCTATCTAAAGACAGTATCCATTTCTGCCTAGACCTGGCTTTTTGTGGGTCTGGGCTGCAAAATGCTGCTTGTGGCTGAGATTTACTGAAATATCATATCAGATTCTGTAATTGCAATAATTTAATTCTGGTTGTCTTCACGTGGATATACAAACAGCAGAAGCAGCGAAATCAAAAGTGGACGAGAGGAAAGAAAATGTAGATTACCCTGGCCCCTGACTCCAATTATAAAGAGGAAAATATCAACCTCCATAAAGCATGGGGTGAATTCCAATCAATTAACCAGGACAGTGCATCTGGCTATTTATATGAGAGTCTCCGTTTCTTCCTGGAACTGGCTTTTTGTGATTCTGGACTGTCAATTGCTGCTTGCTGCTGAGGTTTTCTGATATGTCATATCTGACTCCCCAACTGCAAAGATTATGTTCTTAAATCCGTGCCCTCCGCACATGTACATACATACATACATACATGTGTGTGTTTGTGTCTAAGTGCCTGATATGAAACACTTATAAGAGGAAAGATACTTTCACGCTCTGCTTTGAACATCCAAAACGTACACACAATATTGTCAAAATGAATCAAAAATAACTTGAGGTATCAATTTTAGAGACTATTATTCATAATACATTTATACACTCAACATATGCACATTTGTTTGTATGATTTTGCATGTGGCTCAGCACGAGTCTGTATGCATCTGCCATTAATTTTGGTTTCATAGAGCCAATTTAAACTCATAAAATATTCCATTCAGTATTAATATGTGAATATTGAAATTTTGAACAAATTCATTGCATTCCCTTCACTAGAATTTCTCTCCAATCAGTACTCTTTCCTTATCTTTCCTTACTACATATTTGCTATTTTTATGACATCTATGTTCAAGTAAATCAACTGTGTGTGCATAGATATAGAGCTGATATACTAGCATATTGCAGCCTCCCAGGGCTATCATAGCTGAGGAAATTTTTAATATGTGAATCCCTTTAACAGGTGTCAGTGTTTCTTATTTCTAAACAGGATGGTTGCTGTTATAGCCATCTAAGTGCATGTATAGACACTAATCAGAAAAGAAAAGGCATTACTCAGGAACACCACAGATGTTTCTTGTACATTATCACCTCTTTTACTATGTTTCTGTCTCTGATTCTATTTGTTGCATTTCCAACTTTGTATTGCTCAACTTTCAACTTCTGTGGTCTGTCTGTCACATGGATTAAAAACTTAGTTTCAATAGAGTGTATCTGCTGTACATTTGTAATCCACACTCATACAGAATAAGAGAAATTCTGTGGATTCCACTTCATTAAAAAAAACTTCATTCTTAAAAATTATGCTTTTGTTTCTTTTTAAAATAAAAGGTCTTTTGAACTATGTCTTGCACTATTAAGGTCTTAGAGACCATTGCCTCCGCCATTAATATACTCACTGTTTTTATTCATATCAGTGTTGCTGTTTTCAGTCAGAACTGAAGCTAAAGGAACTAGAAATTCATATCTAAACTTGATTAAATTACCATCTTCTCCAAATGTTATAACTTGCCAACACTTAGACCTTCATAATGTATTAGTGACTAGGATAAAATAATTTTAATACAAAGTAGTATCTATTTGACATTTAGTAGAGAAGACATGGTAATACAGGAAGAAGTAAAAAGAAGTGTGAAAAAACATAAATACAGGGCTCAATATGAAATTCTTACCTAGGTCAAAGATGCATACACATGTATGTGCAAGTATACAAACACATATGCAAAAATATACATAAATACACACATCCACATCCTTATACACATACTCACATATATACATATATACTTATATGAAACAAATTGAAATGGAGTGAAAAATGTAACTTGTTAGATATTGTTATATCTGCACATTTTGTATAATTATGGACTATAAGAAACATGTCTGTTAGAGTTATTTGGTTTGCCTATACGTGCATTACTACAATTCACCATTAGAGGTCTCACAGATACTATCCAAATGTTAGTGATAAAAATGCTTACACCTAACCACTTATTTCTGAAGTTCATACATAGTTATATTATTATAACACAAATCCATCTAGTTAGTAACTAGTTAGAATCTTCGTGGAAACAGCCTACTTGTGAAATGCCTGAACAATAATTGGCCTATAACTAGAGGGTCACCTAAACTCCTCACTCTCTTGAGATTCTTACCTTAAGACGGAATAGTGAGCAATCTTGAGACACATTTTGTCATATTTGCCTAAATTTCTTTGGCATAATCAAGTGCTACTAAGGATTAGGATTAACTCTAGTTGATAGAAGAAATATTCTACATTGCTAAATTGTTCAACTATCTGAAACTAGAATGGTCTCAGAAATATGCAAAAATATTTCTCTGATTTTGCCAGAGGAATATAGAGATAAACATAATGCTAACGTTATATTGATATACCCATAAATCTGTGCATCAGTTGTCCCTCATCAGAGATGTTTCATCATGAACTCAATGAGAAATAAAAGAATGATGTGGAGGGGGTTCTCTCTATATTGCCTCACAGAACGTTGAAAACTTGTATACCAAAATCAAAATAAACATGATTAAATCCATGAGATGTTAGACATACCCTACATGGTAAAATGTCCTAGAACTAGAGACTAAAACGTTCACAGATATAGGCAAGAAATATTTTCTTCATACTGCTAAATGAATATAAAAATAACTGCGTCTTATTAGATATTCATATGCCCATTTGACAGAGACACAATAAAAAAACTCAGATGGAAAAGACCTCTAAATGCGACACATTATTAGATAAGTGTACATATGCTTGGGAGAGAGGAAAGTGTATAAATAGAAGTAAATAATAGTAATAAATAGAAGTAAATAATTTTAAAAAATAAAACAAAGAATTTAATGAGACAGAGTATAAACATCAGATTAAAGAAATAAAGAAAAATAAGTCACTAAAGATGGAACATACACAGAGAGTCTGGACTTTGTATATAATTGTGTTTTCTTTGACTTCTTCGAATGTGAAAAAGCTTAGTACATACAGAAGTGAGAACCTATGGAATCCTTTTAGAAAAATGTGGTTTTAGGGCCAAGACTGCCCTAAAAGCTGCAGTGTGTACTCCAGAAAATTACTTTGCCAAAAAGAAGCAGAAATCAGTTTGGAGAAATCTATGCCCATATTCACAAATATTGTTTGTAAATGTTTCTTTACATTTAAGCGGAGATATGTTATAGATTTGCATTGGTATGGATTTTTGTTTAAATACATATTTTAGGTCAATTTTGTTATCTGTATATTTCTGCTCCTGATTAACATTTTGTATTTGCGTAATTGATTTAAAAATGTATAAGAAACATAGGTTATTAGACAATCATCTATAATAGTCAAGATTGTAGTCATGTTAGTTAGGTTTCATAGATATATAGACATAAATCAGTTAGATAGATATTCTTCAAATAATTCAAGATCTTCAGACTATAGCATTTAAAATATTTTATTGAATTAGGACTTTTCATGACGTGAAACACATTTGCTCCTGGCAGCATCAATTACATCAGAGAGGTTGATGGGCATCAAAGAAGCTCCTTATGGAATATGCTTGTCATTTGGTCAAGAAATTGTTCTTGCCTGGACTGGTTGGTGGTATGCTGTATGAACTGGACATGCAGGACCCACAGAAAAATGATGGCTGAACTTGACTAAAGGTGAGATTGTTCTTCAGGGCTCCTGCTACATGAAAGTGTCTGCCAGACGTTCTTCAGGACATAAAAGCAACTGAGGGACTTTTTCATTACAAGGCAGAATAGACCTTCAAATTTCCTGCTTGTGGAAAAGTCAGCTGGATACTATGGGCCTGTAGGCTGAAAATGGATACTTTAAGGACTTTGGGTGACTGTCCAGCCCGCAAGATGTGTCTGTCAAATTTAGAATTATGTAAGTTGCTTACAATGCACTTATATTTATTTAGGTAATATTATATCCTTCTGGAACCCTTGATGGAGTTGAAGAATAGATAGTTATAGTTACAGCTTTCCTTAGTTATGATAAAAGATAAAATAGATATAACTATTGTAACTGTAATTCTTGATTGATACCCATTTTGTTAATTGTAATTTTATTATATTAACGTTAAAACTTTACTTTTAAAAACAGAATAGGGGAAATGATATAATAAGCCCTTCTGTAGATGGGTTGCATTGATTGGTTAATGAATAAAGACCCTGTCTTGGTTGGCCTTGCACAGAGCAGAATAGAGGTAGGCAGGGAAAACTAAACTAAATGTTGGGGAAAAGGAGGCAAAGTCAGTGAGAAGCCATGTAGACACTCCAGAGACAGACACCACAGTGTTAACTGTAAGCCTTAGTTATGTGGAAAAACACAGTTTAATATAAATGCTTTAAATCGATATATGAGACTTAGCTAATAAGATGCTAGAACTAATGTTCCAAGCAGTGATTTAATTAACACAGTTTCTGTAAGGTTATTTTGGGGTTGAGCAGGAGGAACGAACTAACAACCCTCCTTAAAACACCCATAGATCTGTGAATCACATGTCCTTACTCAGAAATGGTTCTTCATGCAACTCACAGAAAATTACAAAAGTGGTGTTCAGTTGGACTCATTCTCTGGTGGCTGAGAAATGTTACCATACTGTGTTGAGATGCTCCTTGCCTTCTACAAGACCCTCCTCTAAAATCTCAAATATTTATTTTGAAAAGTAAGCCTAAAGATTCTAACAGATTTAGAGAAGATGAATGAATCCATAGTAACAATGTTTTCCAGCATCACCATTACTATCAGATATAGGAATTCAGAGTCTGAGGTAGCAGATACAAGTTCTGCAAGGCCACAGTATACAATAACCGACACTTTCAGCACATGTGGCAGAAATGGTTGCTCAGTACTGTAATGCTGGCTATCAAACAATCCCTGACTTTGCTAATTTCTATGAGCTCCTACTCCTGTATTTGTCAGGAGCTGTCTGCCTTGTCTTGGACAAGTTAAGTAGGACATTGGATATCCACAAATCCAATTGAGGTCTGTACTATAGCCAGAGCTTGACTGGTAAGACCGAGCAATGCTGATGCTTTCATTTGCACTCCTGGACTCTGCATGAAGGACTGTGTGCATTTAAACTGAGCACAAATTAAGAACCAATAAGGGGAGTGATCTCAATTCCACCAATGGAGGAAAATCCTGCTGTCCTCTTGGAGATCTGTATAAGAGCAGCTGATTCATTCTTGTCTCCCATGTGAACTGTCCTGCAGCAGACAATAGTGGAGAAGAGGGTAGTAAACGTAATTTACACTGGCCTCTGACTCCAATTGTCAAAAGGAAAATAGCAACCTTTGGAAATTATGGGCTGATCTTCTATAAGGCAATCTGAACAGTGCATCTGGCTATCAACATGATAGTCTTTGTTTCAGCCTGGAGCTAACTTTTTGTGACTCTGGGTTGTGAATTGCTGCCTCCTGATGAGATTTCATGTGTCATCATTCCTGACATGCTATATATGATTCCCTAACTTTAATATTTAAGTTTCTAAATTTCAGTTGTCCTCACATGCTCTACATATATGTGTGTGAATGTATGTATATGTGCATGAGTGCCTAGTATGAAATGTGTGTAAGTAGAAATATTATGTTTAAACATCCCAAATTTGCAAACTGTATCAAAAAATCTCATGAAGATTCAGCAATAATCTAAAGCATTCCTTTCATAATGAATTACTCTCAATTATTGCACTTTTTTCTTTTAATTTCATGTGTTGTTCCACAAATGTCTGCATGAATTTGGCATTAATTTGTTTTTTGTAATGACAATTTATACTTGTAAAATACTCTGCTAAATATTCATTGTGGAATATTGAAATTATGAACAAAATAATATCTTAAAAGAGAAACAATATCTTCAGAAGCAGCATCTTAGTTCTGACACATGTTAAAGGAACTTATAATGCTGGAAAACAATTTCTGCTTTGATGATTTCTACAGGCTCTGACACCTGTATATGTCGGGAGCAGTCTGTCTTGTCTCTGACAATTTCCAGTCGGGCTGGCTATAGGCAGGTCCAGATAAGACCTGGCCTATATCCAGAGCCCGACTGGGAAGAACCCGCACTGCTGATGCTTTTATTTGCACTCCTGGACTCTGATTGAACGAGTGTCTGCATTCAAATTGAGCAGCACGGATTAAGAACCAATAAGGGGAGTGATTTCAATTCCTCCAATGGAGAAAAACCCTGATGTAATTTCGGAGATCTTCATCAGAGCTGCTGATTCATTCTTGTCTCCCCCCTGAATGTGTGCTGCAGCAGAAGCAGCGAAATCGAAAGTGGATGAGAGGAAAAACTGTAATTTACCCTGTATTCTGACTCCAATTATCAAAAGGAAAATATCAATCTCTTTAAAGCATAGGGTGATCCTCTGTCAGGATACCTGAACAGTGTATCTGGCTATGTAAAGACAGTCTACATTTCTGCCTGGAGCTGGCTTTTTGTGAGTCTGGGCTGCAAAATGCTGCTTGTGGTTGAGACCTACTGATATGTCACATCAGATTCCCCAACTGCAATGATTAAGCTCTTAAATTCCAGGTGTCTTCACATGTATATACATATAAACACGTGTGTATGTATAAGCGCTTGATATGAAATTCTTGGAAGTGGAATTGTTACTTACAAAATCTGCTCCGACCATCCCAAATATGTACAGTGTATCCAGTAATGCAAAATGATTTAAGAAGTATCTGTTTTATTGATTTTAGAGAGCATTATTCATGATACATTTATACTCTCAACATTTTACATTAGATTATATTATATAATGTGTTGTTCAACAATGGTGTGTATGCATTTTACCATTAGTTTTTATTTTCAAAGAGCCAATTCAAACTTATAAAATTATCTGTTTAGTACTAATATGTGAATTTGAAATTTTGAATACATTCACTATATCCCCTTCAATGGAATTACTCTCCAATGAGTACTCCACAATTAGTACATATTTACTCTCTTTTCTTGTGATATCTGTGTTCAGGTAAACCACCCTAGTGTACATAGATATATGACCTATATACTAGCAAATTGTATCCTCTCAGGGTTATCGTAGCTGAAGAAATCTGGCTTTCCCATTTCAACCGTACATTAAATAACATTAGCCTCTCTGATAATACATGAATTTAAGAATCTTCCCCAGGATGATTAGAATGTTCCACTGTTGACAGAATTTTCTGTCCCACCTGGTCCTATTTAAAAACATGAATTCTGCATCAAATTCTCTCCTGACCTTTATCCTTAACAACTTGTAACCAACATTCTAAACAAAGACAAACATCCATAGTCCATATTTTTGAGAACGTGGGCATAGTTTTCAAATGAGTGTGCCTCCATACTCAACTACTTTCTTTATTTCCTTTTATTTTAAGGAATTTATTTTCTTTCTTTTCTCTCATAAGTCTACATATATTTTTAAACATACTGTAAACCACATAGAGGTATTCATCATCTGAATATATATATATATATTATAATATATATATAATATAGTTATGTATATATATATAAAATCTTTTGCAGACTTCATAAGTCTTTAATTTGCTAAGTGATATGACTAGGATTAAAGTCATAGGTTTGACAGCTGGATCCAGCCCATTCTTTAGCTTTCTGAGAGTCTAGACTCATGGCAGAGGTACTGGCCAAGGCCATGTTTATTGTCACAACTCTGTGGCATTTCAAGGTTTCTGAAACCACCAAAAAGCATGCTGTCAGCTATTCATAAACACTATTTAAGTGTTTAGTGGCAGGGCCTTTTAAAAGAGCTGTAAGGTTTCACAACTAAAGTTGAATCAGGAAGCCTCTTTTAAATGAGATACACTCACCTCTAGCAAACACAGTCCATCTGAGAAATTCATACCAAGAAACCATGCTTAATTTGTTTATTTTTGTCTAGAGTTATTTCCTAAACTCTCTTAGGTTCTAAGTGGATTTAGATGTCCACACTAGCATCATTTGTTGACAGAGGTGTATGTCCCACCCAGTCCTTCATCCATTTAGTCCCAAATAAACACACATTAATTATAAACTTACTGCCCTATTAGCTCAGGCTTCTTATTAACTCTTATAACTTATGATGTTAGCCCATAATTCTTGTCTTTGTTAGCCACATAGATTGTTACCTTTTTTGGTGGGGCAGTCACATCTTGCTTCCCTTGTGTCTGGATGATGACTACAGATTAAGCTTTCCTCTTCCCCAAATTCTCTTGTTCACATTGCCACAACTATATTTCCTGAATGGTCACCCTGCCGCTACCTCTTGCCTGGCTACTGGCCCATCAGTGTTTATTTATAATACAAGTAACAGGGTACAGACCATTGTCTCACAATATTCCATTCCATGTGTTTTATACTGACAGATTTATGAATGCAAACTCCGATATTGGGATTTCAAGAGTATAGTTGTGCTCAAGAATCTGTCACATACTAGTTGAGTGCAGAGGTAAATCAGCTATGTCATAATGACATTGTGTTTCTCACAGGCATGGAATTTACCTCTAAAGGTATCCAAGATGGCCATTAAAACTCAGAGTTATTACTGTTACTCCATATACATCCAGGTCTGTCATTGACTGGTGATGCTTGTTTTCCTAAAATTTAATATGTGAATTTTAATAATAGGAGCCAGGGTTTCTTGTTTCCAAATAGGACAGATGCTGATATAGCACTATAAATGCTGTGAAGACACTTATGAAAGATAACAAAGGGGGCATTACTCAGAGACCCTACCAAGCTCTTGTACATAACTCCCTGTTTTACTATGTTTCTGTCTCTAATTCTATTCTTTTGCATTCCCAAATTTGCATTGCACAACTGGCAGCATCTGTTTCTGTTACCTGAATAAAAAGCTTCTTTTGAACTAGGGATATCTGCTGTACTTTTATAACACCTACACATATGGAATAAAAACAAATGCAGATTTCCCTGCAAATTACATTGCTTCATCCTAAAAAAACAAATGTTTTTTTATTTATTTGAAAACAAAAACCATTAAACTATTTCTTGCACTATTGACATCTTAGAAAAATCCCCTATGACATTAACATACCTAATAATTCTACTCACACCACTGACACTGTTTTAACGTCAAAACTGCAACTAAAGGAATTAGAAATGCAAATATGTATACTTGATTAATTTACCATTTTCTCCAAATGTTGTAACCTGCCAACATTTAGCCTTTCATACTGTATTAGTGACTAGTTTCCCAAAGACATGTCTAAAGTTTTCAATCTAACTTTCTTGACTAAGGAAGACACATATCATTCACTGGTAATAAAATTGTATCTACTACAGTAACCTATACTACTACACACAACTAGGAAGATCATGGTCCTAGAAGTAGAACTTTCACCTGCAACTTACCTAAAGTCATCTAATTTCTAATATATATATGAAATATATATATATATATATAAATATATATATGGAGAGAGAGACCTAATATGGATATATATATATATATATATATATATATATATATATATATAATATATTATATATATTAGGTCTCACTGTCAGAATAAAAGAATCATTTACACAATCTACAAACATTAAATTGGCTAAGAACTAAGTTGTGTCCAACCAAAACTAATGAACTAATCTAAACAAAACTCTCCATTATTTCTAGATCCAGAAGGTATTGGTTGCAATGGGCAGGTACAGTTTATAATTCTAAATAAATGGATGCCTATTGTGACCAAAATGTCATGTAAACAGAAAAAGGGAAAATGGTGTAGGAGGCTCTTCTGTTGTGTGTTGCTTTCATGGGTTGAATAAAGAGACTGCCTTGGCCTTTTGGTAGGGCAGCCCTTAGGTGGGCAGAGTAGACAGAACAGAATGCTGGGAAGAAGGACAGACAGGCAGATGACATGGTTCTCCTGCCCAAGGAGGACGCTGGATAGACTCATGCTGGTAAACCACAGTCAAGTGGCGATACACATTAGTGGAAATGGGTTAAATCATGATGTGAGAGTTAGCCAACATGAGGCTAAAAATAATGGGTCAGACAGTGTTTAGATAAATAAAGTTTCTGTGTAATTATTTTGGGGGTTAAGGTAGTAGGGCTGCCAGGACCAAAAACAGGCCCTCTCACACAACAGATTGGCGCCCAACGTGATGTACTAAATCCACTTAAAAACCTGAGAGGGCTTAAAAAAGAGAGAGAGAGAGAGAGCCTTACACAGCCTTTTGCTGTTTGCAGGCAGGGTGCTGCAGAGAGAATTTTCTCACTCAGCAGCTGAAACAGTAAAAAAAAGCCGCGGCAGTTTTAAAATGCCGGCTTTCTGGGCTATGCTGCTAGCCTGGCCTCTGTCTCTTGTGGGAGACAGAGCATTTCAGTGGGGTTTGTGAATAAAGTGCTACCGTTCATTTAATGGCCACTGGATTCTCCATGTCCCTAAAAGGGGAGCATTGTGTGCGGCTCAGAGGCACAACTGACTCCAAGGCACAAGCAGCTCCACCATGCTGGATTGGGCGGGGCAAGCAGGCAGTACCTGTTTTTAACCTAGGAATTTTGCAGCTTAGATTCGTAAGCATTTAGTGATTTAAAACTGTAAAGCAAAATTGTTCTTGGACAGTAAATAATTACAGATTCACAGTAGGACAGATTCAGACATAAAAGACCTCTTAATGGGTCACACTGTTGAATAAATGTACGTAGGCTTGGAAGAGAAAAGATAAAGAGTATAGAGACTCATAAAATAAAGTTAATGCTTAAGAAAATGGGCAAAGTCTTTAAAGAGACAGAGTAAAGTAATAGAGTAAAAAAATTAATCCATGTAAAAATGGAAAATTCACAGAGATTCTGGATTATGCACATTGTGTTTTCTTTAAATTTTTTGACTGTAAAGGAACTAAATGCAGAGAGATGTTTCATTATATTGACTGCCAAGCTAAATCAGCACGTATATTATAAAGATATCTTGATTTCAAAATTTGTGGGTAAAGATATGAGGCTTTGGAAAAGAGGTTCTTCTTTTGTTTTCACAGAAGATGAGAACCTGTGGATTGCCTCCAGGCCAATATGGTATGATAGACCATGCCCTCCTGAAAGGTTGCTATGAACACCCTCCAAAACTTTCTTTGTACAACTGCCGACTGAGAGGAACCTAGAAAACAGGATATACCATGAAAGACCTGATTAACAGTGCCCACATACAGCACAAAGCAGTTTGGAGAGAAAAAATGCACCCATATTCCCAAATATTTTTTATAAATATTCTTTTACAGTTAAAGGTGGGTTTGATATAGGTATAGATAATTTGCATTGGTAGCTGGGCAGCCGGGACAAACAAGGAGCCCTGCTCCTCTTACTATAGGCAAACATTCGCATATGTAAAATAAAATAATTTTAATTCAAAGTTGTATTTATTTTGAAATTTAGTAGAGCAGACATGGTGCTGGAGGAAGAAGCAAAAAGATGGGTGAAAAAACATAAATACAGTGGTCAATAGGAAATTCTTACCTAGGTCAACGATACATACAATATATAAAAACACATATGCAAATATATACATCCACATCCTTATACACATACACACATATATACATATATACTTATATGAAAGGAATTGAAATGAATTGAAAAATATAACAAGGTAGATATTGTTCAACTGCATATCTTATATAATGATGGAATGTTGAAGGAAGACTGCTTGGCCACCTTTTAGTTCCATAGCCACCAAAACCCCAGAAATAATCAAACAGAAACCATATTATTTAAATCACTGCTTGACTCATTAACTTCTTATTTGCTATCTCTTACATCTTAATTTTACCCATTTTCATTAATCTGTGCATCACCACGAGGTTGTGGCCTACCAGCAAATTTCAGCACGTCTGTTTCCTCTGTCCCCAGGGGGAGCACCATGGTTTAGCTCTCAACATTGTCCCCTTTCTCCCACATTCAGTTTAGTTTTCCCCATCTACCTCAGTTCTGCCCTATCAACAGGCCAAGACAGTTTCTTTATTCACCATTGTTTTTCACAGGATTCAGAGGGATATCCCACATCACCTCCCTTTTTCTGATTAAATAAAACAAAAGCTTTTAACTTTAACATCAAGCAATATTTACAGTTACAATATTTATAACTATTTTATAACTAAGGAAAACTTTAACTAAAACTATAAATTCTTCAACTTCATCAAAGACTCCAGATGGATGCAATATTACATAAGTAAAAGGATGTACATTGTATGCAACTTCCAAAACCATAGAATTAACAGAGACATCTCACTGCATGGACAGTCACCCAAACTTCTTCTGTACCTTTGGGACATTCATCTTCAGCCTGCATGCCCATAGTAGCTAGCAGACTTTTCCAGGAAGCAGGAGATTTCAGAGACAGTTCAACCTATATTGGCAGTTTGTCAGTCTCTTTCTTCTATATATTGCAGAATGACTCACAGACTCTTTTATGAAGCAGCAACCTAGAAGAATTGTCTCACTTTTAGGTAAGTTCAGCAGTCATTTCTCTGCAGGTCCTGCATGTCCAGTTCTACAAGCAGTCCTGGCAAAAGCAGTTTCTTGCCCAAATGGCTAACCAACTCCATATGGATACTCTTTGATGCCCATCATCTTCTTGAAGTAAATTGGGGCTGCCAGGAACATATGTGTCTCACTCTCATGAAAAGTCCTAAGTTCTTAAACATCTTAAATGCCATATTCTGTTGAGTTTTAAAGGTTTGAAGAATACCTATCTCACTGAAATATATCTATATTTATATCTATATCTATCTCTCTCCTCTTTCTCTCTCTCTCTCTCTCTCTCTATATATATATATATATATATAAAACCTAACATGACTACAAGCCTTACTATTACAGATGATTATTTATTTACCTATATTCTTAATTATATATTATATTTTAAATGAGCTGCATGAACACAATACGTTAATCAAGAGCAAAAATATGCATATAACAAAATTGACTTTAAATCTGTATAAATAAACCAAGATCCATACAAGTGCAATATAACCATCTGTATAACATACTCCTCTTTAAATGTAAATATATAAATATATATATATATAATATTTGGGAATTTGGGCATAGTACTCTAGTCTACTTCCTGCTGATTGGTGGTTTATAGACAGCCCCTAATCCATTTATATAACTATTATTTCTATTTATAACACTCCTGCTCCATTAGTGTCCTAACTGCAGATAACATCACCATAAAAGATCTCAGTAAACTTGATTATTTTAAAATGCTCTCAAATTTTTATTATTTACCAACATATAGCCCTCATAAAATATTAGTGGCTTGGTCTCCAAAGATATGCATGAAGTTTTTACTCTATCTTTATTGTGTAAAACACACACACACACACACACACACACACACACACACACACACACACATATATATATATATATTTCACAAGAAGACAAATTATGACCAATATTATAACCTAACCTATTACACATGGCTAGCAAGAGCATAGCCCAGAAGCAGAACCTTCATCTGGAAATTCTTTTCAGCCATACACTTTCTAACTGTTTAATAAATATTTATTCTTATACCATAGTCAACATTAACTGTAACTGTATCAAATAAAGCATCATTTTACAGCATTGTGTAATAATTACATGACTGCACAAAATTAAAGAACTTATAAAGTTTTGTGCATCCAAACATGATTATTACACACAACACTCCATTATTTCTACACCCAGAATCTATTGTGTATAGGAGAAATATAGCGTTTATCTTCCAAAGGAATGCTATCTGGTGTAAGGGAAGTGACTGTAAGAGGGATACAAAATTTAGAAGAACGGGATTTTGAAATCTTGTAATTCAAAAACAAACAAAGCAAACTTTTACAAAGGTGTTTAGCACAATGTCGTCATAAATTGTTGCAGAAACACAGACACATATCTCTCTCAACTTAACAAAACTATAGAGAAATATGGATACTAATAGAAAAAACCCATTTCTACAGGACAATAAATGTGATAGGTCCTACAGTTCTGAAAGGTCTATGCTAAAAAGTTATATATAATCACCACATTATGTTCACCCTCTGTGCTGGTTTTATATGCATATTTATATGTAGAATAATATTATGTCAAGAAGAAGCTGAATCTATTTGGACATGATAGAGCATCCATGGTATTGCAGGAGGAAGGACAATGTCCTTCAATGCTCAAATATAAAGGTCTCTACTATATCAAATATATATGTGGACATGCATGTATACATATGTATCTGAATTTACACATGCAAACAAATTTGTATACATACATGCATAAATGCACATATACATTTAGAGATATGCATGCACATATGCACATACATACTCAAATAAAAGGAACTTAAATTTATTTCAAGATATATTTTGACAACTACACATATCAGTCCATGAAAGGATACCAGAGACATCTCCCTCAATTGCTAATTATGATTTATTTGTTTTACTGTTTGGCCAAGGGTATTCCCATTGTACCCCAAAGAGCCTCACAAACCATTTCTAAATGATGATTCAAACTCTCAATATAAGTAGGTAAGAACCTATTTCTGAAGTTCCTATTTCCTTATGTCAATTTAGAACAGACAAACTTCTGATGCCTAGTAACAAGCTTCAGTGAAACTGGGTACATGTGAATGTTCTGAAAATTAATCTGCCTGTTACTATGAGAGGAAAAAAAAAAACTTCTCACTGGCATGCGCTACCTGCCCTAAAACGGCAACAACAGCAAAAAAAAAAGGTGAGAATTCTTCAGTCATAATGTTGCCAAAGGGGTTAAATATCATGGAAATAATGAACTACTTTGAGAATTATGTTTAACTCCATGAGATGTAAGAAATACCCTACACGGTAAAATGTCCAAGAACCTGAGACTATAATGTTCAGAGATACATGCAAAGACTTTTTCTGTCATTCTACTAAAGCAATGTAAAAATAAACTGAGTCCGACTACGTATCGATATGCTCATGTATTTGTGCATCACATGCCTCAGAGATGTTTCTTCATTTACCAAACAAAAAGTAACACAATGGTGGGCAGCTGGGATCTTTCTCTACTGCCTGAGAAACTTTACCATACTCATTTGAGTTGCTACTTGCCTTCAACCAGTCCCCTCCCCTAAAGCCTCAAAGATTTATAATGAAATGTAGGCAGAGAGATTTTAACAGATTCAGAGATGGATGAATCCATAGTAACAGTGTTTTCCAGCCTCAACATTACTATCAAACATAGGAATTCAGAGGCTGACGTAGCAGACACAAGATCTTCAAAGGACCAAAATGTGCTGGAAATGACAATGCCATAGCGATTTCTATGTTGGATCCCGTTGGGAAAACGAAGGAGACTCTCTACACTAGTGCAGTCAGATACTAATGTCTGAGTTGGATTATCTTCCCAGCACATGATACAGCACTTCAAAAGTGAGACAGGGATGTCACAACTTAAAAGAAAAGCAGTATCCTGATAAGCAGGAATCTATGTCTGACACACGTGACAGAAATGTGTGCTCACATCTGTAAGCAAATCCTTTTGTACTCTTGGAGATCTCCATCAGAGCTGCTGATTCATTTTTGTCTCCCCATGAGTGTGTGCTGCAGCAGAAGCCGCAAAATCAAAAGTTGACGAGAGAAAAAAAGATGTAATTTACCCTGGGTTCTCACTCCAAGATAAACTCCTTGATAAAGAGGAAAACACCTCTGAGGAGTACAGTGTGATCCTCTATCAGACTAACTGGACAGTGCATCCGGCTATCTACATGACAGTCTCTGTTTCTGCCTAGAGCTGGATCTTTGTGCTTCTGGACTGTGAATTGCTGCTTGCTGCTAAGATTTTCTGATATGTCATATCAGATTTTCCATCTGCAATGTTTAAATTCTTAAATTCCAGTTGTCCTTACATGTTTATAAATGCATACATGTGTGTGTGTGTGTGTGTGTGTGTGTGTGTGTGTGTGAATGCTTGATTTGAAGTGCTTGTAATGGAAATGTTACTTTCAAACCCTGTTCTGAACATCCTAAACATGCACACTGTGTCTAACAATGTCAAGATAATTAAAAAATAATCTGACCTTTTCCTCTTCCGGGGATGGTGCTTAGAGGCACTCAGAAATGTCCTGCATTTGACATACCGTCGTAGACTTTCCCACAACACAGCCTCCAACATCACTAGGCTGTCCCAAACCCCCGGCAACAGGATTGTTTACCTTTGCACCAAGAAGGTTGGGAAAGCACCTAAATCAGCATGCTGTGTGTGCCTGGGCCAACTCTGAGGGGTTCGTGCTGTGAGACCAAAAGTCCTCATGCGATTGTCTAAGACAAAGAAGCCTGTCAGCGGGCCTATGGCGGCTCCATGTGTGCCAAGTGTGTCCGTGACAGGATCAGGCGGGCTTTCCTTATTGAGGAGCAGAAAATTGTTGTGAAAGTGTTGATGGCACAAGTGCAGAGTCAGAAAGTGAAATAAATGTGCGGCTTTTTAATAAAGGTCAGGCTTGGTCTGTGAAAAAATATTGAGGTATTATTTTTAGAGAGCATTACTCATAATACATTTATGCTCTCAACATTTGTACATTTGTTCTTATGATTTTATGTGTGGCTTAACCCCTGAAGGTGCAGGTCTCCTCACAAGATTGAATGATCGTTATAATCACATCTAAGTTTTTCTACATGATTACCATTTTGGTATATTAACTTGAGTGGAGATCTTCTAAAGTATTGGAAGCAAGTCACAAAGCTTACCAAGCAGGTGAATTAGGACAGATCACCAGAGACATATGTGAAAAACATGAACAGGGTGGGCATGAAAACATCAAGAACAGTGATCATCAAGGTTGTATTCTGGCGTTAGGTGAAGTTTCAGAGTGTCTCTCAGTTTATTGCATTACTGGTGTGTCTGAAATAATTAACTGAACTTCGTTCATGAATTCAATCTCACAAAATTAGTATGGAGAGAAATTTAGAGGGCCACTTGACATGTTGTTATCTCCCACATTTCCACATGTGCACAAGTGTGTATGACTTACAAAGCTATAGCTACACAGGAGCAGGGTGAGTCACATCTCACAAAGCAAACAACAATAAGAATGTTAAATGTGCATAGATGGTGAAGCCCTTAGTGAAAGTGTTTTGTTTGTCATGGGCAAGATGATGCCAAAGAATTCAATATCTCAGACTAAATTAGGAATTTGAAAAACATCCTGAAATTTGTGCTTTATGGAACTGCAAAGGATTACACTAATAGAAGTCTGAGTGTTATCATGTACTTGATGTTATCTTACATGTCCTCTGAAGAGATACCACATGCCAAACTGGATTACTGAGTGATTCCCTCATTTCCCCCTTCATAAACACCAGTAAAATCTTTCTCCTGAACTAAAATTGAAAATGTAGTACCACAGAGGAGAGAAGAAAATCAACAGTAGGTAGGAAGAAATAGAAACAACACTAATATGTAGAAAAGACAGCTTCAACAATGGAATAACACACTTTCAAATCACCTAAGTGTAGCACATCTATTGTTCAGAATGTTTTTTTAAAACACTACAAAGTGACCAAAAGAGTGTATTAATTAATCAGACTAATTCCACACCTAGACAATTCTCAAAAGTAACTACGACACTATGGAACAGAAAAGTTTTCAACATAGTCAATGAAATATTATTAAAAATGGAATAATTATTAAAAACCTGAGACAAAGTACACAAATCTAACAGAAAACCTGCTAACTAGACAGGTCCTTCTATTTAGAGTGATACTGGAAAAGTGCTATGCTGCATTTGTGTTTTGTGAAAGTCCTCACAGTAGCAGAGAGTGTGGCGCTAAATGAGAGAATGCACGGGTCAGCTAGTTTTCAGACCCAGATAGTATCACCTATGTCTGTACTTACTTCTGTTGGCAGTGATTCATAATATTAAATACTTTATGTGTGTGTGTTTAAATGTCTGTGAGTACCCACATAGGACAGAAAACATCTCAGAGCCCCTGAATATAGAATCACTGGCTACAGTAACCTGACTAGTCTGGATGCTGTGAACCAAGCCATAGCCATCTGTATGAACAATGAGCACTCTGGACCACCATAGAAGGAATGTCTCTGGGTTGTTTTCTTGTTTTGTTTTTGCTTCACTTAGAACTCCATGTATAGGTCAGGATTCTGGAAGTTTATCAAGAATCTATGTCAGTTTCTTCTGTCAAGGCTTTAGGGACTTTTGTGCAGATTAAATAAACAAAAGCACACACCGAAGACTTTGTGTTTTGACATTCATATCCTCAAACAATTCCTGAGTTCTAGGATATAGGCACACTTGTCCTCACAGCATTTCCTTCACAAAGGAAAGTCAGGGTAGACACCTGCAGGCAAGAAATAAAACATTCTCCTCCTAGGCTCAGACCACAGAAATTTTAAATGAATATATGAATATAGTGGAGAGGCATCACAGTCATAGATATTAAAGTAGGAGTCTTCACTGTGTGGGCATCACTGTGCTTCATTGGAATTCACAGGGCATTGACAGCTATTTATTGGTAAAGAGACAATTTCCTAGGGGATAACTTGTTTTCTGTGCTACTTCCTGATGTGAAATTAGGTTTTAGCATGAGAGGACAACAGGGAATGCAATAATCACTGCTTTCCCCTTGATAAAATCCTTCGTGTTACTGTGCAGGCTGGAAGACTGTGCAGGAAACTGCAACAAAAAGCGCAGAATTGATCCATGGAAACAAAATGATAATGAGGAGATAACCGGACAGTAAGAAGAGATGCCTTGTGAGGGACTGACAAAGAAATCGGCTGGATAAATTCCTTTCAGTGAAAGTACATAATACTACAGAGACAGCACAGAGAGACAATTATTTTTCAATAATCCAATCCCTTACTGCACCCCAGAGAAAGGAATGGAAACACGGACGAGAGAAAAACTCCGAGCAACCGTATTTACAAGACTGCAGTGAAAATGTAAACCTTACTGTAGAAACTAGATTGAAAATTTGAATCTCTGTCGCCCTTGAAGGCAGCAGGATGAAAATAAAAAACATTGCCAGTGTTATACGTCTTCACCCACGGAGGACTTGAGGTGACTGTTTAGATAATGTCAAAATGTTAAAGGACAAGGCGTTCAGAGAGGCTCCGCGACCTCGGGAGAACGGTCCCTGCCTAAGCAGTCCTCCAAGGAACAGCACATCCCCGCTGTCCATCAGAAACTGTATCGCCCTCCTTGCAGATGATACACGACTGAGGCATGGATGACAGATTTTAAAGCAGAAGCTAATGGTTTCAGATGCACGCTCACATTTCTTACACGGGAAGCCGGAGCCTGTGACTCAGAGCCGGGTGCAGGGAATTTCAGCAAATCTCTGCCTGGGCTGCGTTTTCATTGGCTTGGTCGCCTGCAGCCACAGTCTTCCTTTGTTTTCACAGCTTACGGTCAGGCTTTGGCTAGATCAGGTACCAGCTGGTACCTGGATCCTAGCCAGGAGCCTGACTGATAAAAACCCTGACTGCAGAGATTTTTATTACCTCTGGTTGCCTCTAATTGGAGGAGTTGGTTCATTTAAATACAGAATAGATCAAGAACCAATCAGAATAGAGATCTCAAACCTAGGCAAGGAAAGCAAAAGGCTGCAGTAACCTTGGTGATTTTGACGCAAGCTGATGATTCATCTCTCTCTCCCTCCTCCCTTTTTGTTAAAGCAGGAACAAGGAAAATGAACGGGAAACGCAGAACAAAGCATAATTTTCCCCGATCTCTGCTTCCAATTAACAATAGACAAAATGGGCAGTGGTATCAAGGTACTGAACACAAATGTAGCTGCTTGAGGCTACATACTGTTTATATACAAGAAAGCCTCCTTTTCTGTCTTTACCTTTCTGCTTCTGAACCTGGGCTAAAGCATACAGCTGGCTGCCGACTCTTTCTGATCTGTCTCTGTCAGTTTTTTCAAGCACTATAATTATATTTTTGAATTTTAACACTATATAATAGTGAGTATGGCCTTTAGTGTGTCCTACAATAAACTGTTTGGGTTGTAAAAAGAAATGTCGCTTTCAAGTCCTTCTCAAAATTTCCCAAATTAATACAATGTATCGCAGTGTCATATGATGAAGAAATAATTCATTCTTATTATGAGTTCATTCTTAATATGAATTCATATTATGATGAAGAAATAATTCATTCTTATTATTACGAAGAATAATATCAGATAAAGATATTTATTTTAGAAAAGAAAAGCTTAAAATATAATCTAAATTCTCAACAATCCTGTGTGTGTGTAAGTATTTATCTGTGGTTACACACATGTGTGCAGGCAAGTGGCAATTATTTTTGTTTCTTATGCACAATTGGTTGTCATAAAAATCATTCAATATTAATAGATGAAATTGTGCATTTGTAAAATTCCAGCCCATTCCCTACACTAAAATTCTGCTCCAATCACCACAGTCACTAGTCCACGTGAAATTCATATATGTTCCCTCTCTTTAATAACAACTAGATTATTTATGGCACCTCTATATTATGCAGATATGTATGTATAGGAAAATGGAAAACTTCCCAGCGTTACCATCCCAAAGAAAATCTTACTTTTCTTCTCTCAGCTCATTAAATTGGTATTTAATTTAATTTAATTTAACTTTACCACTCTGATAAGGATTAGAATTCACAAATCCTGGAGTTTTGACTGGATAGATATTATTTAAAAAATGTATATGCAGTTACAGATATCAGGAATTCGTGAGCAATACTGTGCTTAAATATCCATCAACTACTGGTTTGACACAGATGTTTATTACCTCTGGCTAATTTGAGATAGTGTTTCTTCAAGCAATGGAATTTGACAAGCAGTCTAACCTGGCTGGCAAGTAAATTTCAGAGATTTTTCTGTCTCCCTCATATCCTAGGATTTTAAGCTAATACAAGTGTGGCTGCTTTTCTAAATATGTATTCTAGATATCACGGTTGCTATTATTTCCAAGCATGTACGTTGTTTACTGAGCCATCTACTTGGCTCTACATATTATACATTTAAAAGCAAAAAATAGTACAATGAATGTAACTCATAGACAATATTTCTTCCACCCAATTTCTGAGGTTGTCTTCTGTATTCCACCAGTGTCAGCTTATTTTCTGAATACTGAACTGAAATTTTAGTACATGTGCAATAATCTGTTTATTTCCTCTGTAATTCACACATGAATAGTGAAACAAAAGCAGTAGAGGTCTCTTCCATAAATTTCATCACAGACTGCACCCACAACCCTCACCTTTGTTCCATCTCCTTTCCAGTGTGGTGCATTTAAGAATTTCCTATAATATTAAGAACTTAGCGACACTCCCTATGTCATTCAGATTGTTATTCTTTCTATACTGTCCCACTGTGCTGTGTTAAAATAAACACTGCAACTAACCTTCTTATGAAAAGTCAAGATAGCTTTATGATTTCACCAACTTTTTCAAATGTCATCATTTCCCAAATACAAGGTATTATTATGCTATTAGTCACAAATTCATGCTGATGTTATTAATGATATCTCTGGTAAGTATTTCAAGCTTATATAATGATTAAGGAGAACAGGTATAACTGATATTGTTCATCTTGACAACAACCAGAGGCTGGTGAGATTATGGATCCTGAAGAACATACCTGTGCCAATTTCCACAAACAGTATAAATTATAAGTTTTCTAATTATCTACCCTTACACTCCAAAACATGTTTAGGTGTCACCTTCAGCAATAATTGTTATATTTTCAGCCAACAGAGACAATTATAGAAATATGCAATTGCACAAAATGAAAAAGTAACCTATAGTGATGAATCCAACACCAATCAGTCAATCTAAAATTGACTATCTATCCATAGTCAAGACTATTCTCTATCAAGCCAAGACTCAGAAAACATTGCAGAAAAACAGCAGAAGTATTATAAGATCCAGCAGAACAGGATGTCTGCTGTGAGGAAAATGTCTTCTGTACATGTAAATATGTATAGGAAATCTGGACCCATAAAATCTCAACAACATACATACCAAAAGAAGATTAGCATGATGACACCACGAGATAACATGCTAATTCTGTTGGGAAAATCTCACAGGGCTCATCATTGTTTGGAAATCTCAGGAAATTATTTGTTGATAACAGAGGGAGAATCAGTATTCTACTGGGACAACCACTATGATAGGCTATTTGGTACTAAGAGGTGAGCCTAAACTTATGTACATATGATCAACACCTAATATACACAAAAGTGAAGAGTTATGTATGTATAGGTGTAGGTAGGTAAGAATGATAATCATGAAGGAGAGCCAAGAAAATTGACAACAAATAAAAAAAAATGGGGTGGGTCTAGAGTTAGAAAGAGGAATCATGAAAATAAAGTCAACATAATATTCATGTACCAATTTCTTAAACAAATCATAGAACTTTATATATGTGAAAGAACTGAAATGGAATAATCATGTATTTAGAGAGACATTGTCTGAGCTAAAAGTCTTAGGTCATGGTGATATGCAAGATATTCATCAGTGTGGCTATGGGACTGTTGGACCCTCCCCCCTTATTTTCAAAGGGGCAAGAAGAAATTTTCTAGCAGAATGTTTTCCCAGGAAGATAGTGGCCTTTCCCTCTCTCATCCAGGATATTCTGAGCACAAGGTCACTTAGCTCAACCCAGTCAGCCACCTGGTACAGGCTGATAAAGATGGCCTAACTCAAGAACAATGGTCTCTCTAAAAACAAGAAAAAAAGCTGACTTAATAGGATATGAGGGAGCAAAAGTCCTTATACCCATGCCAAAGCATCCTCAAAGATTCTTTTAAAGGGTATGCCTTTAAAAGCTTATCCCACAGAGGAGAAACAACTCCTCTCGACCTTGTTGTAACGGGGATGGAGATGAGTTCCAAACATGTTTGCATTATGCTGATTAAACCTTGCTTATTATAGTCTGGGGGCCTCTCTGGTGTTCTCTCTCTGGGGGTCGTGATCTGGGCACAAAATATGGTGCATTGACTGGGAACCCCAGAGACTCCACCAGGATGATGGAAGTCTGGAGGTTTATTAGCATCTACCAGTGAGGGAGCACTCGTTGTCTTTTGTCTCTTGTCTCTTTGTCTCTGTCATTTTGTCTTGTCTGTCTGGCTATGGCTGCTTTGGTTTTGGACCGGTCGACCGATTTGGGATTTTGGTATTGGCAGGTGTTCTCTGAAGTGGACACGCTTGTACGGAGACCCTGAAGAAGCAAGGGACGCCTTGTCTTTCATTTCCAGACAGGGGTGGGAATTCTCCCACTCCAGGGTCATTTTCAGACAGGGGCTTTGCTGGCCCCGGGTCATTTTCAGACAGGAAGTTTGCTCCTGGGTCATTTCCAGACAGGGATGGCCGGGTCATTTCCAGACAGGGATGGGAATTCTCCCACTCCTGGGTCATTTCTAGACAAGGGCCTTTCTGGCTCTGGGTCATTTCCAGACAGGGCTGGGGATTCTCCCACTCCCGGGTCATTTCCAGACAGGGGCCTTTCTGGCTCCGGGTCTTTTTCAGACAGGGAATTTTGCTCCCGGGTCGTTAGACAGGGACTGGCATTCTATAGACCCTGGGTCATTTGCAGCTACCTCAGAGACAACTGTTTGAGTTTCTCCCATAATGGGAGAAAATGTCACTATGTGTCTTGTCCCTGAAATTTGTCAAACTCCTTTTATGTTATGTTACGGTAATTGTTGCTTTGTTTTCTTTCTCGAGGCTCCTATGGAGCCCCAGCCCCCTCCCCGCCACAGTTAGACATGGCGAGGAGAGAGGCAAAATCTTGGAGAGCACCCAAAAGAAACTGGGCACAGAGAGGATAGAAAATACATGCCTGTGACTTATAATGTCTTTGGGGCTACTACATTGGGTACGTGCTGATCCCCTGGAGTTCCAGAAAACTGTTGTCTCTTTGTTTATTATATTTAAGACTGGACTGGCGGGACTAAAAATAAATAAATAAATAAAACAAAACTTAAATGTAAAATGCAGATAACTTGACAGCAGGCCATCTAGGGTCTGTATCCCTAGCCCTGAGCCAGGTCTGATGGCAAGAGAATACACTGTCTGGGTGCTGAGAGCTAAGCCTTGAGACTGTGGAAATTACAATATGGCAGAGGATCTGAATGGGGGCTGGGGGGGCTCCGAGGCCAGGGAGCAAGGACACCTGAGATGGAGCCGATGGCAAAATCATCATGCACCCGACCTCAGACGATGGAGCTAATGAGTGAGGCTGGCTGCAGCAAAACAGGGCAGCCTCCTCTCCCTTGTTCTGTCTCTGTATCTTGAGGGTCTTTGCCTTAGGCCGAAGAGAGGGACCTACATGCAGATGACAGAGAATTAACCACTTACAATTAAAAAAAAAAACTGTACAACTATAAAACAAAACAAAAAAAAATCTGAGATCATAGTCAAAAAAAGTTAACAAAAAACTTTTTAAAAAAAACATTGACAGCCAAGGACACTCTCTGTGCCCACTGCTGCTGCCCCCACTTTTCTTTTCTGAACCAAGTTCTTCAGTATGATAACACTCAAGGTCTCTTCTACTGGTCAGCAGTTTCCCGTCTTAACCCTTTCCTGTCCTGATACCGCTTATAAGAAGTTTTCAATTATACCAACCTGTAACTTTAAAAAAATGTTAATTTTAAAATAAATATCAAAAGTTACATTATGTTTAAAAATGCTTTTGTTTCCACAGGGGGGAAAAATATATGGGTTACAAATACTTATCAACTTTTATTAAGATGCATATTTCTGCTTTTGTTTTATACAATGTTCTGCTAAATAAAATCACAAAAAAGACTTTGATAAAAATTTACACATTGTCTAAAAAGGGTTTTAATAGAGGTTTTTAAAAGACCAAAAGATATTTGCTATAATTTCTTGTACCTAACTATTTAACTGGTTAATTCTGGTTTTAAAAAGTTTTATTTGTCTTGTTAAAGGGTTATGGTTATTTCTAAAAAAAAATATATATATTTATTTTGCTAAATAATTAGTCTTTGATAATTATAAATTTCGTACTTATAATTTTTTTCTGAGCTCTGGTCATTAGATTTGGGTTCACAAATATTTAAATGTTTTTTTGATAAAGATAATATTAAAACTGCTTTATGCTGTTCTTTACTGATATACAAAGAAGTCAGTTACCACCAAAAATATCTGGGATTAGACTCCCAAAGAAGGGGAAAAAAACAGCTACAAAAAAACCACCAATGCCAGGTAATAGTCACCAATAATGTCAACTATAATAAAATAGGTTATAAAACATATATGCTTATAAAATATTTCATATTGCTAATATTTAGATTTTAGCCTCATTGTCTTTGCTAAAATCATTAAAGGTTCAATGTAACAAAAATATAATATATAATTCTAAACTGTTAAAAATACAAATTAATAATCAATCATTCTCAAATACTAATATAAGTACATGGATAAGCTTTATTTAGTCCCCTATATATGTTTTAAAGCTTAAAACAAATAATTTTTAATAATAATGTTTGTCTAATCAGAGATACCCTGGACAGCCCTAAATACTTCAGAGATCTATTAAAATAACATTTAAAATAATGTTTAAAAGACTTATGTCAGACAAAGACTCTGAGATCCTAACAGTGACCCAAGGTCTCCAAAGAAGACTATGGGACACCACAATGTCTCCACCTGGATAACGACGAAGCTGACCACTGGGCAAAATGCCCCAATGCTACAACCTGCTGCCAGGACCCAGCCCAGACTGTGGACAAACAGTAGGACCTTGGAGAATTGATTGCACCTCTTTTGCCTAGACAAAATAAGGTCAGTATTTTCCATGTCCCTCTTCCACAGAAACCAATCACCTTATGGGCCTGGTAAAGCCTGCTGTTCTGATACTGCTGCCTCCAAAGCTATGGGGATCTGGGTATGACTGTATATGGGCTGGTTCCTGTCATTTTTCTGTTTTGTCTGTACTTACGTACAATTTATTTATCCTTCTAAGATTTCTGATTGTATTTAATGGCTAGGTCAACTATAATATCAATTTAAGAGCAAAAAAAGATATTCAGATCCTTACACAAAGCTATAGCCAGCTTGTTAGCTCATTATATATAAAGGTCTAAGGATATAAAAATTCATAAACATTAAGGGTTTAAAAAATAATTTAAAATAATACTAATAAACAGTAAAACAATGACTACATACTGTTCGGGTTACAAGTTCAGGATTTTCTATATTTTTACTGGGACTCAAAGGTATAAGTCTATTTTTACTGTTTTATAAATATCTGTTATTTGCTATTTCTATAATATAAATTTTAATATAGGCCTAAAAGTTTCAAATGTATTAACTTTTGTTCCTAGTTTAAATTTGTCTCAACAGGTTTCCCCATGGTTGGCGAACACAAACAAACATTAATTGCTGACTGCAACCTGCTCCAAATGACTGTGAACCATGGACTTGCTAAAAATCTGATATGGACCAGTCTAGCTGATATAAATGCTCCCTGGCTCTTCAACAAAGTCCACAAATCAAATGTTCCTAAGATTTTCTCTTTTTGACTAGCATTTCACCTTTGTTAAGCCTTGACAACGACATCCCAAAGTCAGACGAAAGCAGTTAAAAAAATACATCATCCAATAACCCCTGTTTAAAATGCTAAGTCAAAAAATAAATAAATAAAAAGACTCTAAGTTTAAGAGACAATTTGGCCAAAGTTACCAAAACCAGCTCATGATTGAGCTGATTCTTAGGACCAAGAGGAATGGGGAATGTTGGACCCTCACCCTTTATTCTCAAAGGGGCAAGAAGAAATTTTCTAGCAGAATGTTTTCCCAGGAAGATAGTGGCCTTACCCTCTCCCACCCAGGATATTCTGAGCACAAGGTCAGGCACCTGGTACAGGCCGATAAAGATAGCCTAACTCAAGAACAATGGCCACTCTAAAAACAAGAAAAAAAAGCTGACTTAATAGAATATGAGGGAGCAAAAGTCCTTATACCCATGCCAAAGCATCTTCAAAGATTCTTTTAAAGGGTATGCCTTTAAAAGCTTACCCCACAGAGGAGATACAACTCCTCTCTACTTTGTTGTAACGGGGATGGAGATGAGTTCCAAACATGTTTGCATTATGCTGATTAAACCTTGCTTATTACAGTTTGGGCCTCTCTGGTGGTCTGTCTCTGGGGGTCGTGATCTGGGCACAACAGGACAAGGCCAGTTCAGGCACCCTCTCCTCTGCTGCCCAAGGAACAATCTGGGGACCTCTCCTTGGACCTGGGAACTCCTCTAGAGTCAAGTCTCTTGCAAACCCTAAAATGGCTTCCTTAATTAAGATATTTACTTCCCTGCTCCCATATCCACCCTTCCTCCATACCACCCTTCCCATTCCCCCAAGCTCTCCCAAATCGTCCCTTTCTCCTTTCTCTCTACCCATCTCCCCTTACATCCACGCCCCACCCCTGTGCACCCAAGTTTTGCCTGGCAATCTTGTCTACTTCCAATATTCAGGAGGATAACTATATGGTTTTCTTTGAGTTCACCTTCTTAAGAGACCCACATTGGAGCGCTGGACTGAGCTCTCAAGGTCCAAATGAAGAGCAGAAGGAGGGAGAACATGAGCAAGGAAGTCAGGATCATGAGGGGTGCATCCAGCCACTGAGACAGTGGGACGGATCTAATGGGAGCTCACCAAGGCCAGCTGGACTGGGAGTTATGGAACATGTGATCAAAATGGACACTCTGAATGTGGCTGGCAATGAAGGCTGACTGAGAAGCCAAGGACAATGGCTCTAGATTTTGATTCTACTGCATGGACTGACTTTGTGGGAGCCTGGTTTGTTTGGATGCTCACCTTTATAGACCTGGATGGAGCGAGAAGGACCTTGGACTTTCCATGGGGCAGGGAACCCTGACTGGTCTTAGGACGAGAGAGGGAGAGGGAGGTGGGGAGGGGGAGGGAAAAAGGAGGTAGGGAGGAGGTGGAAATTTTTAATAAATAAAAATAAAAAAGTCTTAGGTCGTGAAATAAAATCTGTAGACAAAAGTTCTGTCCTGTCTAGTCCTACTGTCATTCAGTTCCAACAAAATACACAGAAGCTTGTATTGATTATAAACTGGTTGGCCTATTAGCCAGGCTTAATATTAACTAGCTCTTATAACTTAAATTAACCCATAATTCTTAACTCTGTTTAGCCTTGTGACTTGGTACCTTCTCTCAGTGCAGCATTCTCATTTTGCTTCCTCTGTGTCTGAGTGGGAACAGTAGACTGATTCTTTCCTCTTCTGAGAATTCTCATAGTCTAGCTTACCCACCTATACTTCCTATGTGGCTACTGGCCAATCAGTAAGTTATTAGCCAATATGAGTGACAAACTTTACAGGGTACTTACTTATATCATCCAAAACGGACAAACTGAACTTTGCCACTAAGAAGCCGCACCTGTACTGAAATATTGTTCATGATTCTGGAAAGATCACTGCATGTTACTGGAGATGAAAGAACTTTTAAATATCACCAGCTACAAACACTGCAAACCTAAAATAATGATCTGCCTGCTCAATATGCTGGTACAATAGTGACAAAAATATAGAGGTAATTAAACACATTTTATTGGTTTTAAGAGCTGTAATCTATACTAGTCACTCCTAGAGTGGCTAAGAACCTGAGACTATAAAGATCATGGTTATAGACAAAATCATACTACAATTATTTTACTATGAGAACATTAACATTAACTGACTCGTGATAAGATACTGATGTACTCATGGATCAGTGTATAGCTCCACCCTCCTCAGAGATGCTTCTTCTTGTACTACACAGGAAATAACACAGAAAACTTAACTTGACCAATGTGTAGCCAGTGAGATATTTTGAACACTAGTTTCTAAATAGGATGTCATCACCAAGCCTCTCCTACAAGTCTCTTGTCTCTGTGTGGACGAGGATACAGAAACATTCTAGGAGCCAGAAGTGGTGGAAGAGTCCAAGGAAATAATGTTTTCTAGACATAGCAGGGCTCACAGTCATAGAAACACACGGGAATTGTGGCATCAGGCACAAAAGTGATTAGATTCAAAGCAGATGAAATTCAAGGGAAAAGAGAAAATAGGTGCAAATTCTAGCCCTACTAAAATAGCAATTTTATTAATTGTTGCTAGAGAGAATAATTTATTTTAATAAAGGCAAAAATCAGGATTTTTTTAACCCCAATGGAGTACACTAGTTATATCAACTACACTACAGATCATGCCCCAGGCAAAAGGCATTGTCAGCCAAAACAATGTAATATATGTATATATATATATAGTTTCAGAAACATTGAAAATGGAAGACACCAGAAAACAAGGACAACCATGATCACTATTCTTGATTTTCAACTTGACCATATATGGAATGAACTATAATTCAGACATAGAGGGAACCATTATGAAAGATTTTTCTGCTTCCTTCAGCAAGGGTGAATTCACTTCTAGTCCAGGCCTCTGTAGTAAGAGGACACTTCTGATATGGTTGTTGAGACAGGAAAAAAACATGGACCTTAAAGTGGGAAGTTGGGAAGATCTATGCCTTTCATCCAGATCTTGAGGATATGAGACTAAAAGACACCCCTTATTCTGAGCCATACCTTCTGCTGGAAGTCTATATGAGTAGAAAAAAATATTTGGCTCTTTGTGTGCATTTCCTTGCCTTACTAGCATGCCCATTTCTTCGCTGTCATTGGAGCCTACTTCTTTACGATTTCAGCTTATACAGAAGAACAACTGAGACACCCAGCTTTGTGGGACTGAGAAACTACTTGATTCTTGGACTTTCTGTTTACAGCTGGCTATTTTTTGGATTAGGTGGACTACAGTCTATAAGTCATCCCAATAAATCCCATATATATATGTAGATATATACATAGATAAATAGGTAGGTAGGTGGATGGATGTATGACTGGATGAATGGGTGGTTGGATTGATGGATAGACAGACAGACAGAGATAGATGATAGATAGATAGATAGATAGATAGATAGATAGATAGATAGATAGATGGTAAGAGAGAGATTAATTCTGTATGTTCTGTAACTCTAGTGAACCATTACTAATATACCCAATAAATTAACATGAACAAAGTTTCTATGAACTCCGAAACAGAAGCAATATGCACAGGTCTCACGAAGGTCTGCAGCAGGTTTTCTATGCTTCATTATGGCTTCCAGTTTAGTGTTTCTGTTGGTTGTCTCAATGTGCAAATGAATGGGTCTCTGACTCTTCTGCCTTCTCTTATGCTCCTTTGAATCGGTTATTTCATTTTGTTAAGAAACTTCCCTGTAATAAGCTTTTTTATCTTACTATATCCATTTTATTATATTTTCAAATGAGTGAATTAATGAATGGAAACCTGGACACTAGTGTATAGGTTAACAACTGAAATGTCACTTATACCTGATGGGGGAGGGAAAATCAGCTTTCTCCAATGGAATATTAATCACTCCATAATAGACCTCATATTCAGGAGATGGTACTCAACATATAATGTGCTCCAGAGGTTCTTTGTGCTCTTTTATTTGGTTATAATTTGGTGTATTTTTGTTGTTGTTTTGTTTTCTCTCCATGTGGATTTGTTGATTTGTTTTGATACTTTTCTTTGCTGTATTAGGTTTTTAAAGAATAACTATAATTTGGCTGAGAAAGTTGGAAGACACGATCTGGAAGGACTTGGAGGACTGGGAGAATGTGATCAAAATATATTTAAATGTGGAAAATATAGAAAAAAATAAACACACGCTGTGGTTTTGGAGGCAAAAAAAATTGACACATTGGTTTATTTATGCTCTCATTATGTTACTATTTTCTATATTTCTAAAACTGACCTCACCAATAGACCTTGTCAAATTTATTTTTGTTTATAAATTCATTAACAAATTTGCAGATTGTTTGGTACATAGCTATGGTCTGCTTGCTGTTAGTTTTATTCTGAGCACAGCCATAGCCTCCGTTTCTTTGGGGCTTTGCAGGATGTGTTTGAAGTGGGTCAAATGTTAGAGCTTGGTTTTGCTAAACAAACTGAAGATGTGATCCCCAAATCCAACAAAACTGACTAAGAAGATCACCCCCAGCCCACCTCACACACTTCACATTTAGCTGCAACCTAACTAGTGTGGGTGTCCACAGAGGTCAGAAACCCATCCGGAGTGACCAAAGTGTAGTGTGGTGCCCAGGGAACGAGGATTGATGCTGTTGTCAAAGGCATTCACTACTGCCTTTGCTGTCTGAACTGATGCTTGGAGAAAAAACATCGACAGAAGAATAAAAGATAGGATCCAGAGACATGGTGGCATCACCAAATCTGCCAAAAAGGAACCCTGTCCTGGTAATGTCGCCTGTGCTCTTTGCTTTCTGTCCCTTCGTTGACCTTTTTTCTCCACGGCTGAGAAGAGCATGCTGAAATCCTGTCTGGCGGTCCTCCGTGTCCATCCTGGGCTGTGGGTACAGGACCTAACTTTTGGAGGAGAGCCTTGAATTGCCAGGAATTCAAATTTAAATCTTGACAGCCACATTGGTAACCACGCACACCTTTAGAGTTTCCTCCTCTGAAGCATTCCGGTAAAATGTGTGGCTCTAGTATAACAAGAGAAAAGGAGGTTCGGGGAGACTCTGGGGGCAGTCAAGGTTACAGCTGGCTGAGGAGGAGGAAGGAGAAGAGGGTGCTCTAAAACATACTGTTCAGAGATGCTGTTATATAACCTAAAATAATTGTATGCTAATTAATTTTTAGTTAAAAATAAAAGTTGGTACACTTTGCTAAAAATAAAATAAAATATTTTGAATAAATAAAACAAGTTAATTGCTTAATAAGGCATGTGTGGCCCTGAATTTCAAAGAGGGTAATATGGAGAATGTTTTCATGATTTCCTAGAGTGGGATAGCATGTACGGTTTCATGTAAGAGTAGTAGCTTTGCATATATGAGCCATCCAGCAGGTGTCATCCCAACATGAAAATGTGATTGGTAGGAGAGAGTTAGGTTTGATCTCATTATGATACACAAAAACCTATGTATATATTAAACAAGTGTTAAATATTACTAAATATCATACAATGAAAAGAAGAGGCATATTGAAATGTGTACAATTGTTAAGGGTTTTTATTTCCTGGCTATAGGCACAGTATAAACTACTGCCTTTACCTGACTCCTACCTCTATATATAACTGTACTCAATTCATACCTGTCCTTACAACATGGAGTATAACCTGACAGTTTCATTTACACAGAATAGAGAAGTCATCATTATCATAGGACTCATAATGACCTTGAAAATGCTTACAATTCATTCAATGGATCAGACTATCTATATTATTCTCAGAATGACTATTAATTTCTCCACCAAGTAAATACCCCCTGATACTGAGGCTTTAGAACTCTCATTGTCAAATATTCACCTGCATTCTACATGAAACCAACTGGTCAAGTCTTGAACCCTTGTTGCATGGTGAAGGGAGATATCAGTACGTAGCTCCTGTTGAAATATGGCAACATAGGTAGAAAACACATTTGGATAATTTTGCACAGAAGAGAGAGACTTAACTTTGCTCATATTGCTTTAGCATGGATGATGTCTAAGGAATTTTTATCAGTCTTTAAAGATTCCCACATATGATTAGCACAGAATATGGCTTTCTTTCTTACTCCTTTTTGCTTGCTTGTTTGCTTGTTTACTTTGTTTGAACTTAGAATCAAGACAAATCTTACCACCTCTGTCTGCTGACATACCAGGGACACCTTTTACTCTGCTTGTCCAGCTCTTGCCTTCTCCATATGGCATTATCATTTTGCAGATTTGCTGATTCAAGTCAGTTACTTCTACAAAGGTATTCTTTACTTCATAATTACATTGCCTCATAAAAAGTCTTCTCAAAGACAGTGTATCTCTAGGCTAGTGTAGACACCGTGACTGAATCCAGCTATTTTTAAGTTTCTGCTCTTGCTATTTTTGACAAAAAATAGACAAAACTGTTCCAGCTCTATTGTTCTCCACCCTGTGACATTCAAGGGGATCCTCCCTGGAAAACACAAGTATCTATAATGACTGGTATGAAACAGTTTATCAGGGAGATATTCCCCTGCAGTACCTCACTTTATGTATCATTTGTCCCAAGGTGAGTAGTGGGCTTAGACAGTTCAGTATCTCTGCTTCTAAAGCTCTCTCACTGGCCCTTTCTTCTCCAAAATCACACAGCACCTGGAAACAGCCTGTAAGAGATTTCTTTATTTGCTGGGTTATAGTTTTTCTCTATATCCAGATACCCCATTGTTTAAATGTCATTGATTATGATTGTCTTTATAATTACCTCTGGAATTTGACCAAATAACTATTAAAATCTATATAGATACTCACGCATTTCCCCTTTCTGAGTCAATTTTGACTTAAGGGACATATTTTTTTTTCCCAAATCACTTCATGCCTCACTGACACATGACTCCTTAAATGCAATCCAGGATTTGGCATAATGAGGTTCACTCTGAATTATTGGCCTAATCATGGTCTCCTAATTTTTTTCAACCTAGGATAAAAAACAAACCAAAACAGAGCTGCTAACTCCACTGCTTCTGCTTTATTAAATTCACCCACTAGGTGCGATGCCAATATCAAAGATGCCAGCCTACTATTCTATTCTGACACAATTCGCAACTTATACCAATAGTCTTCCACAAGGCCGCTAACTTACTCAGAAACAGATCTCTCATTACACACACCACGAGTCTTGTTGCCTCTGTAACTCCTCAAAGGTACTTCTTCCCTGATGTGTGACTCTTGGGGCAACTGGAAAACACCCACACATAAATAAGAACTGCCACAATGTACCACATCAAAATGACTTTTTGTAATTTATCCTAATGGCAGCCCTTGCCCCACTGGGTTCACATTTTTTAATGTTTCATTGCCCAGTGTACTAATCATACTAGTGCCACTTTATGTCACCATAATGGAATAGAGATAAAAGAACATGTGAATTGTTTTTTCTCTCATGAATTGTTGCTTCACATTCCTGTCTCATTCCTACATCAAATAGAACTTCCAATCTTTAACACAAACTCATCCTCAGTATTTTTATTACCTCTCAACTACCCCAAGTATTATTAAAATTCCTTTCTTTGGTGAGAGATGTTAATAATGGGTAAAACGCCTCCTAAAATACCAATGACAAAAAAATTTATAATTTTATACAATTTTGATCTGAGGAAAAAATTAAGGTTTGGGTCTTATTGGCAAAATATAAGTGATGGGCTACTCATTGGAACATAGGCCCTGCAACACAAAGGCTGCAGTACCAAGTTATTTCCCTGCAGGGTGGACACTTTCACGTAACTGCATATATTTAGCCTTTCTAGATTAGCCAACTTGCGCTCTCTCTCTCTCTCTCTCTCTCTCTCTCTCTCTCTCTCTCTCTCTCTCTCTCTCTCTCCCCGTGTGTGTGTGTGTGTGTGTGTGTGTGTGTCTTTGTGTGTGTGTGTATGCTCTACCTCTGTAAACTCATGTTAATTTGGGGATGATTTGCTTATTACAGATGGGAGGGAGAGGCTGGATCCTAAGTTATGTGTCTTGGTTCTGCTCTTCTATGTCGTCAGAGAAACAGTCAACAAGCCTAGATGAGATGATTGTTCACATGCTGGCAGAGTTGAACTCAATAAGATGTCCATTATATGTCTTATAAGAAATTACTGTATAAAAAATCATTTCCTTACATCCCAAGGAAATAATTCTATTCCTCAGCCATATCTGATAGGAAAGGTTGGTCTTCCTGAGCAGATTCTCATTTAGTTCTCATTACATTCCTTCTCTGATACCAGGATGAGCAAGCAATTCTTTCAAGAAGTCAGGTCCTATCATTTAGAACTCCATGCATTTACTTTGCACTGAGTCAAGACCAGCCAACATGAATTAGTTTCGTGAGATCACTGGTTCGTTCAAATGACATCACTAAGGTTTCATACACATGGTTATGGGCCACTACTATTTACTTATGCCTGCCAGTTTTCAAAAATGAATTCTCTGTTAATATTCACTGTCCCTATTACATTTAACTCCTCATCTATAAGTCCAAGTGTTCATGGTTTAATCAAGTAGACACTATACAAAAATGTGGTTCCAGAGACTGTGGGCCACCCACAAAAAGAGGTCTAGAGCCATAATTAGAAGGTTTAATTGAAAGGAGAGGGTCTTAGTCAGAAGGAACATCAGGGAAGAGGGCCATGGCATGGCATGTAGACATTCGTAATGAAACTTTTTGCCATTAAGATAACAGAATTTTTTCTTATCTGGGATAGCACCAGTTATATAGGTAACTGTAGGTGTGAGATAGCACCAGCTATACAGAAACGTGTAGAGGTGTGCTAGTGCCAGCTGTACAGATGAGTGTAGAGGTGTGCTAGTGCCAGCTGTACAGATGAGTGTCGAGGTGTGCTGAGGAATATTGTCCAATTTGGAAAAAAAATATTGTGAGGAACAGGAGAGAAGTGAAACTAGATATGACACATCATCCATGGTCAAGGGAATCAAGAATTGAAAAGAGTCACCTAGGTGCTCAGAACTGGTCAGTCTGATTTCAGAGCCAATGTCGAAACCTCTTCTAGTTCTCCTGTCCCTCAAGGAAGAATAGATGTATCTACACCTAATTCACCCCTCTCTTGCCTGCAGGGGCTGCCATGAAAATGCTTCCTTTATCCAATTCTTGTAACCTTAAAAACTTCATAGTCTCTCCTTGCTTGTATAAGAGTCATGATACAAAAGACCCTCTGGAGTGTTTCCTTTGGCTCATGGATTCATCAAACTCATTTTTTTAAACAAAAATTATAACAAATACTACAGAATATGAAATAATAATTTGTACCACTTAAATTTGCATATAATTTTACATGTATTAATATGAATGGTATTTAAGTGACATAAATCATTCATAAACACAAAAATGATCATTTATCAATTCATGTTCAACTCTGACATAATTCTCTATACCCTTATCCAATATTCCCCACTTTGTCATCTTCTGGGCAGGTTGTATGATACAATATTTCTTTAGAAAAGTTTACATGACTCTTGGAGGAATTGCCTTTCTGATGTATAACAGCCTCTCTGCGGCTTGTTGTAAGGATGGAGTGATGACTGTAAAAAGTCGAGGGGAGATTTTTAAGCAAACACAGGTGTGGTTACATAAGGATAGTCACATGAAGATTGATTTCTAATTAACATACCATTGCTACTTATGAAAAATAAGCTTGAAAATGTGGAATAATATATTTTTGTATTAGTATTTGTTTCTTCCATAATATTATGAGGGCCTCACTATCATATGGCAGGGCATGATGAATCAGGGTTTAGAAATTTTTATCTCAATTACACAAGTAAAATTAAAACTATATAGTATTTAAAACTATGACAGTCATGATTAGATCTAATCTAATCACAATTTGAGTGATGGGGAGGATGTAAAATAAGAAAGTGCTAAGTCTGTTGATAATTTTCAGGTCCCTGCCTCCTCTACCTTCTTTGAAAGGGTCATCAGATACTCACATTCTTGAACTGGTTCTCATGGTTAAGTTCCTAGCTGAAATCAGATACAACTTTGGTGTTGCTCAGGTGAGCCTCGGTCCTCATGTCCATAGAAATAATCATAGCAACTCCCATTAGGACATGCACTTTCCTATGCAAAGCTATTACAAACAGAAATCTTTGAAAAGGCTGTGAGTGCTGGGTGGTAACAGTGCACACCTTTAATCCCAGCACTTCAGAGGCAAAAGCAGGCGGATCTCTGTGAGTTTGTGGCCAGCCTGGTCTACAAAAGCTGGTTCCAGGACAGGCTCCAAAGCTACAGAGAAACCCTGACTTGAAAACACACACACACACACACACACAAAAAAAATACAGTCTGTGAGCAGTAATAAAAAAAATCTTCATCTCCTCTCTACAGCTTAATCTGTTTCTATTTCTCACACTTTAATCTCTATCTGTATAGCCACCTACACTCACTTTTAACAGCTTTTGCTATCAGTGCATCATTTGGCGAGGCATATAAACTTCTTGTTTTGATATTTCTATTTTTGATTTATTTATTTTTCAAATTTCACTTTACATTCCAACGGCAGTTTTCCCTCCCACCACTCCTCTCATCTCCCCGCGTCCCCAGAGCCCACCTCCCATCCACTCCTCCCAATGGGTATGAGCTCCACTGGGAAGCCCACAAGGACTGGGACATTAAGTAGTTGGGGCAGGACCAAGATCCTCTCTCTATGTTAAGGGTGAGCATGGAATCCCGTCATAGGGAATGGGTTCCAACAAGCTAGCTCATGCACCAAAGATAGATCCTGATCCTACTGCCAGGACCCCTCAGATAGTTCACTGATTTGATATTTCTAAGTGAGCATTGCTGCTTGTCCTTTGTGGAGTTGTCTCTATCTCAATTCACCATCAGTTCTCTCCCTAAATTCTTTCCCACTTGGATACTCCTCATGAAAGGAAACTTGTGTTGAATACTCCAGATAATTTGCAAGATATGCAATTAAAAACGGTTTTGTGATTGAAAGGAACAATGTAGACAAAGCAGTATAAAATTCATAAACAGACAGGACATACCACACAGAAGCTATAGGTTGAAACACTATGCTAACAAAGAGATGCAGGTCAGTCAGTGGAGATTTATTGTCAAATATTGATAAGAAAATCTGGCTGTCGGATTTCTTTCCGGGAGTGTACAGAGCTGTTGTCTGACACGACACAGACAATTAAATTTCCAATACTCTCATGCCTTGTCAGAACTCAGAGGATGGAATGACACACAGGGAAGAGACAACAATAATCACTATTATTTGGAAATGGGGAATGAATATTTAAGCCTTACTGTGAAACCCAGATTGAGCATCTGAACCTCTGGAACCCTAGAAGGCAGCAGAATGAGAAGTAACACTGTCAGCACTATATTTCTTTGCCCACAGAGCTTCTCCGGGGACAGGAAAGACAGTGTCTGCAGCCGTTATTTGTCAAAGGTGTCAGAAATTCTCAGGGGCCATGTGAGAACTGCCCTTGCCCTAGCAGTCCTTCACAGTTGGTTCCCCAAGGAATTATAAGGAACAGCACATCACTGGTCTCCTTCAGAAAACGGCATCAAACGGTAGCATTTTCCTGGCCGATGATGTAAGACGACAAGCCTGAGACAAGGACGGCAGATATTAAAGCAGCAGCTGGGACCGGCGATGCAGGCTCACATTTCCTACACAAGAAGCAGGAGCCCGTGACTCAGAGCAGGAGTATGGGGAATTTCAGCAAATCCCTGCCTCTGATGCCTCTGTCACCGACAGGTTTCAGGAGCAGTCCTCCTTCTCTTTAGCAGTTTACGGTCAGGCTTTGGCTAGATCAGGTACCAGCTGGTACCTGGATTCTAGCCAGGAGCCTGACTGGTAAAAAGCTCAGCTACAGAGAATTTTATTACCTCTGGCTGCCGCTGATTGGAAGACGGTGCACACGCAAATAGAAGAAGGCATAAAGACCAATCAGCAGAGAGATCTCAAAGGCAGGATTGCAAAGCAAATACTGTGGTAACCTAGGAGATATCCACTACAGCTGCTGATTCCTTTCTCCCTCCCAGCCCTCCCCCCCTCCCCTCGGATGCATTGCAGCAAGAGCAGCAAAAGTGAAAATGGAAAACAGTAAAAAAATGTAATTTGCCTGGAGCTCCAATTCAAACCAACAATAAACAATACCAGAAATTGGTGCCTATGGGCTGATCACATATCTGGCTGCTAGATGCTCAGTATCTACAGAAAAATGTTCTTTTCTGTCTGCGTCTTTCTGATTACGATTCTCGCTGCCACGCTCAGCTTGCCGCTACCTCTTTATGATCTGTTTGTGTCGGCTTCTCGAAGTGTAATGATTATATGCTCAGATTATAAGAATACATAATGTATTAATGTCTTTTAGAGTACTCTAAAAAAAAAAGCTTATTGGATTTGATAAAGAAATGTGGCTTTTAAGTCTTGCTCAAAATATAACCAAATAGCGTAGAGTATTTCACAATGTCAAACAATAAATAACTTAAGAGATATGTATATTAGAAAAGAAAAGCTTAAAATATATGTATGTTTTCAATAAATCCGTACTTAAATTTTTATGTATGGCTTCACATTTGTCTATAGGCAAGTGGCAGCAATTGTTATTTCTCAGGTGGAACTGATAATTTTTATTCAATATTAATATATGAAATAGTGTATTTGGAAAAATTCACCCCATTCCCCACACTAGAACACCTCTCCATACACAACTATAATTATTGTATCTTAAGTTCATATACTTTATCTCCCTTTAGTAATTACTGAGTTAATGAAGGCACCTGTGTGTGCATGGATATGGTGCCATCTAATGGAACAAGTGCAGCTTATCAAAGCAAGCATCCCTGAGAAGATCTTTCCTCATTCATCTGCTCCTTAAATACCAATACCACTGTGATGGGAGTTGGGATTCAGGAATCCTGCCTCTAGCCATACTGCAGTTTTGATCAGCTGGCCATAGTGTGAGAATTGTGTATACAGTCATAGATGATGGCAAACAGTGAGCGCTATCATGCCTACATATCAATCACATGCAGTTTAAATGTGTATGTATATTACAACTAGTTGATTTGAGATAGTGTTTCTCCAATGACTAGAATTTGCAAAATGTCTAGCCTACCTTGCAAGTAAAACTTGAGGATTTTTATGTCACCATTTCTTCCTCATGCCCTGGGATTGCCTGCTAATACCTGGATGCTTATGTTTTAATAAGTGTATTATGAAAATAAATTCCAGGTTCATATTTTCATAACTTGTTTCTGACTAAGTCATATATCTGGCTGTGCGTATTATACCCTCAAAGGCAAAAAATAACTTAATGAATTTAACTTAAGATCAACACTAGAGAACTTAGACAATAATGAGGACACTAAGAGAGACTTACATAGATCTAATCTACATGGGAAGTAGAAAAAAACAAGATCTCCTGAGTAAATTGGGAGCATGGGGACCTTGGGGGAAGAGCTTGAAGAGGAGGGGAGAGGCAGGGAGGGGAGCAGAGAAAAATGTAGAGCTCAATAAAAATCAATAAAAAAGAACAACACTAACATTCATTTTACCTCATTATCTGTTCTGCTTCCTCCCTAGCTGTGATTCTGTCATACTTGTTCCTCTAGTTTCAATTTTGTTTTCGGAACTGTGGACCAAAATAGGATATGAGCAAGTTTTGTGCTGTTCATTTGTGATCTCCACACATTAAAATATAACAAGAGATCCACAGTAGACTCTACTATATACTCCGTCTCAGAGTTCAGTCAAAATCCTCATCTTTGCTATTGTACTTTACAGTAAGATTCCCTTGAGAAATTATTGCAATGTTAAGATCTTAGAGACAATGCCCTATTTTTCTAATCCTCACCATCATTTTCTTATATTGTAAACACTGCAGCTAACAATGCTTCAAAATACCAAGGTAAATGTCATGATTTTTACCACCATTTTAAAAGTTAAAAATTTGCCAAAGATTTACTCTTAGAAGGTTATTAGTGACTTGGTGCCCAAAGCCTTATCAGAATTTTCCAGACACATATCATGGCCGTGCAGAGATTTCATGCATGATCCAGCAAACCTATGCCTGGGGGTGTCAGGAATCTTTCCGGAGAACCTTTGACTGCTAATTTTTGATATTCGTTTTGAATATCTATACTTATATCCATTGACATATTTAGCCATCACTTCCAAGAAAATGTTCAATTTGCATCACAGAGTCTGTTACAGAATTCCACCGCTGAGCAAACTTCAAAGAACAATTGACAGTGGTATATCTGATCCAAATGATGATTCCACAAAATTCAAAGTTATCCCAAGGCTATGATGACATTAAAGAAATTGGGCAAACACATCATAAGATCATGTGGGACCAAATGTCAGCCATGAGGGAAGCGGTTTCTATATAAGACAATGAAGTTACACATATAAAATATCAAAATCATACATACCTAAAAATAGATGAACCCAATGACAACACAATTTGGTATTTCAACACAGATGAGAAACTACAAAATCTCCCACGTAGCTGAAAACTACAAGCAAGTGAAGAATACTAAGAGAGAGACAATTGTTCTTCTCCAGGGACAAGACTTCAGTTATAAGGGATCATATACATACAAAAATACACATGCACATATACATACAACGATGACATAATGTACACCTTGGGAAGTATGTATGTATACATTTGTACATGTAGTAAACAATAGTTATCTATGAGAAGTAGTATGCAACCAGAAATATCACAATATCCTGTCTTCATTTAGAAACCACAGGCTACCATGGCCACCAACTACACAGATATAACCCAGTACAAGAACTGCCACTAAAAATTCACACAATACAGACCTCAACAATATCTGCTTTTATCTTTTGTATTCTGTTTGACATTTACAGGCATAGATAACCATATCCTTTCAAATTAACCCCGGTCTGCATCTCTCGTGTCTTAGGTAACAATAAATATCCCAATGATTCCAGAGTAACCCCCTTCCTTTGTCCTGTTTGGGAACTCATTTTCAATTATTTACTTATCATTTAAACATGATCATGTCTTCCATGTGTACCCCAATCTGACAATAGTCAGAGATTAGCATTTTGCTAGCTACAAAGAAAGAAATCTTAATACAGTGTATGGGCCAAACAATCAGGCAAATTTCTGAGCCACCGTCTTATAATTAACAGCAGGGCTGCAGAGATAATATGCTTGGTGAAGCATTTTGAAAATCCACTGTTCTGAGAAAGTGTCAGAAAGTTCATAATGAGATACCAGGTGTTCTAAGGCACACATAGATTAAAAAAAAATTACCATCAATTGCTTATTTCATATATCAATGTTGGATACAACAGAATACACATGAGACACCAAGATGGTTAGGTGTATAAGAAATTCTCAGTTCTTCCATCCACTAGAGTGCTTTCTTGGAGCTCTCTTTCATTAACCCACCCACCACTAATTAATTTGATGGATTTGGCTCCTATTGCTCTCCTGATATTCTAACTACTTTTACACCTAAGCTTCCTGATGTATCTATAGAGTTTAGCTTTTCCAAATGTGAGAAATCAATGTTATCCTAGTACAAACTCTCCATAGAGACACGGTGTGCCATGGATCTGTCTACCAGGATGATTCCTGCAACTAGTACTTTCTCCACAATTAGATACTCCTCCCAAACTGGGACAACATTAAGCCTCTATTTGTTGAAAATCCACCTACATTCTGTATAGGTACCCCTTGTCCAAACCTTAAACCCTTGGCCCCATGGTTGTGTAGTAAAATGTAACAGGAAAAGTGGGTAGTAACAGGTAGTTCATGTTGAAATATGCACAGCATAAGCAAATGCCATTGTATCATTTCCCACACCTGGGATAGACTTGTTTCCCTTATGCAGCTTTCATCTATGCCTTCTATGAATTTTCTGTCAGTCTTCATAATCTCCCACAATATCATGAGAACTGAATTGAGCTTACATTTGATTGTGTTTCCTTAGTAACTCATTATCAATAAAAATCTTGCCACAATGGCCTTGTAGTGTTCCAAGTTTACCTCTTCCTCCTTTGTGTTTTTGCTTATCTTCTCCAGATTGCACCCCCTGTTTAAAAACACACTTGGCATGTGGGCTTTAGTTAGATATTCCAAGATATTTCGGACTTTATAAATATACTGCCCCATGTAAAGTGCCCCCAAGCCCATTAAATCCTCAAGACACTTTATTCTTTCTTCACTCTCTGCTGCAGACTAGATTTCAGCTCCAATGACCTAGAGAGTAGAAACTGATGTCCTATTTCCTGATTTCCTCAGTCAGGCCTGGTGCATCTCTATTGTTCTCCAGCCAGTGGCATCCATGTAGACCTTCTCTGTGAATGTACAAGTATCTCTAATCGCTGATGTAAAACAGTGCGTTAGAAAATGATTTCCCTGCACTTCCTCATATTGTGCAGTTTCTTCCTAAAGGTGGTAATTTTGTTGATTTACTGAATTTCTCTGTTTTCATAACTTTCAGATGTGTCTCTTCCACATGTCACATGCCAAAGACCCTATAGGTGTGAGATTCTTTCTTTGCTGGGATAAATTTTCTTCTGTATTTCTAAGAAATTTTGTGTTATTTGATTTAATTATAATTGTCTCTGGAACCTGGCAAAAATTAAGAATACTATCTACATGATTGTTCACTGATTTACCCTCTCTATTAAGTCAACTTGTGATTGTATATATATATATATATATATATATATATATATATATATATATGTGTGTGTGTGTGTGTGTGTGTGTGTGTGTAAACTTGTTGTTGTAATAAGGGAGGGGTGCTGTGTTTCCAGAACCTTGCCACCCGGCTAGCTTACACCCGAAATAACCACATGGAAATTGTATTAATTAAACACTGCCTGGCTGATTAGTTCTAGCCTCTTATTGACTAACTCTCACATCTTGATTAAACCCATTTCTAATAATCTGCATTGCCACTTGACTGTGGCTTACCGGCATGAGTCTAACCAGCGTCCGTCTAGGAGAGGAGAGCCATGGCATCTGCCACACTGTCTTTTTCCTCCCAGAATTCTGTTTTCTCTACCATGCATATCTAAATTCTGCCCTATCAAAAGGCCAAGGCAGCTTCTTTATTTGATCAAAAAAGCAACACATAGAAAGAAGATCCTCCTATCCCAACTTGTTTTTGCTAAATCACTCCCTTCTTCACAGATACATGACTATTTCAAGGGATCCAGCCAGGATTGAGGTACAAAGCTGTGTATTTTTTAGCTATTAATTTAATATTGGTCTTCTATTTTGCTCACCTACACATAAAATAAGTAAATAAAAAGCAAACACCTCCATTTATGCTTTTTAGAAAATTCAACCACTATATCAAAAAACAATCTCAAGATGGCAGTCTAGTATCTCTTTCTCACATAACCCCCAATAAGCAGTCTTTCTCAGAAATATCCATTTTCCCAGTGACAAATCTGTTATTATAGACTGCAAGAGCCACACTGTCTCAAGAAGTTATCAATGATACTTTTTCCCTGATGTGTGAATCACAGGGCTAATGATAAACAAACACCTAACAATCTGGACTGCCACTGATAACACATGGTAGAGCAGCTGTCATATTATGATTTATTATAGAGACATATCCATGACCTGGTGGTCTCATATTAGTAGTATTTTTCACTACCCTACCTAGAAACATGCTCATATCACTATCCTCCCTAAACAGAATTACAGAAAAAAAAAACCACATCAATGAAAGCATCACTTCACTTGGCAAATGTATCCTTGATTTTGCCATTACAACTCAAATACCCCAAAATTTTGTTAAAATTCCTTCTCTTAGTAAGAGGTGAACATGATGCCTAAAACACCTTTTAATGCCAGGGCAATTTACAAATTGAGCAAAATTTGTTCTGAGGAAAAAATGAGGTTCTTAGGTTTATTTTTACGGCATAGGTTATGAGCTACTTACTGAAATGTAGAAGTTCTAACACAAAGCTGGACCAGAAAATTTTTACTCAGCAGAGATGATGGCTTTTCAGCAGCTGTATATATGAAGACTTTCTCCACTAGAACTCATGACATATATATGTTAGATTTCCAAGCCAGTCTTAATAGGGCCAGATAGGCATATAACATGTTCCTCTTACTCTGATTGCTCTTCTATGTGGGCATTAAACCAGTTCATAAGCCAAGACTGGATGATCCTTCACAAGCTTGGTACCGCTTAACTCCCCAAGATGTCAATATTACACCACAGAGGATTGTCCTGTGTAAGGTAGTCATTTGCTGAAGTCCCAAGGAAATGATTAGAGTTATTAGCAATGGCTGGTCGGCATAGTTGGTTGTTCCTATTTTACAGGCTTGCATTTAGTAGTAATCACATTTTTATCTGATACCCTGATGAGCAGGCTGCAAGTTTTTTTTCAGAGAGACAGTTGCTAACTTTTTAAGACTCACATCCATATCTTAGCACTGATGACAGAACAAGGCAATGGAAGCTAGTTACCTGCAGTTGACTGGTCTTTTCAAACTTAGTCATCATAGGTTCACACACATGGTTGGCTATCATTCAGGCAACTCATATTTGTTCACAACTGTCTAGATTTCAAAATGAATTGCCTATGAATATATTTTACTACACAACCATGAGAGCCAGTGTTCAAGGCTACATATTGCAGCAATTGTACAGAAAACAGTCACTTTTTAGTAAAACTACAACAAATACACACACACACACACACACACACACACACATATATATTTATATTTATATATATATATATATACATATATTTGAAAGATGTATCTAAATGGCAGGGTGACAGTCCCAAGGATAAGCTGGTTGGTTGGAAGGATCCAAAGCATGACCTGTAGACATTTGCAATATGCAAGTATTTTACACACCGTTAGGATTACAGTGATTTCTCACCACTGGAGAAGCACTAGTTAGACAGACCAGATGAGAAGTAAGCTTAGGGATGGTGGTAAATGTGGAGCGGGATGTGAGGAATAGGAGAGAAGTGAAACTAGATACCACACATCACTCTTAACCATGGGAATAAGGAAATTAGGAGGATAATCTGTGCAGGTGCTCAGAAAAGTGTAGTCTGACTTCAGAGACCCACTGCTTAACCTCGCCTGGTTCTCCTGATACTTCAGCACTGAATTGTGGTGCCTACACCCGACACCCCTATCTTTGCTTTCAGGAGATGAACTGAAAATTCTTTCTTTAACCGATTTCAGTAATCTTAAACAATTCCTAATGTCCCCTTGTCTCCGTAAAATCCATCACTCAAAGAAAAAAGTAAAAAAAAAAAAAAAACAAATAAACAACCCCATGATCCCTGGAGGATGTGTCATCTTGATTCTTTATTCTCACATTCATAATCTGTAAACAAGCAAATAAACCAGGGCTCAATAATTTGCTTCATTTACCTGAATTCTATTGATTCTATCTTTGTTTATGTCACATCAACTGAAAAATGAACACAAAATTGTAAATGTTTGGTGCATGATGGGCCAGAAAACAAAGCAATCATCAAGGAGAAAAAATAATATTCTAATATATATATATATATAATTAAAATGGTTGATTAGTTGGAGATTCCATAAAAAAACGAATAAGCATTAAGATATACTGAAGTCCTAAAATTCCAACCTCCCACTCAAGCAGGACGATTCTCATTTTCCTCTGTTTGCTACTGGCAGGAGATTCTTTAATACCTGTCTATGAGCTGCTCTAAATCCATATGAGCTTCCAAGATTTAGTCATCTTAGAGTTAGAGTCACAAGGCCAGGCAAACTAGTAAGTATCCATAAGACAAGGAAAATTTATGGACTGATTTTTATTTTGCTTCAGAGAGGACCCATTTCTTCCCATATTCAGTCAAGCTTTCTGCAATATATTATGCCCAATTTTTCCT